>NW_023276806.1:257833088-258045588 GCF_003668045.3 Cricetulus griseus
TTAAGTTTGTTGGTTTTTTGAGACAGGGTTTTTCTGTGTAGCGCTGGCTGTCCTAGAACTCTCTCTGTAGACCAGGCTGGCCTCAAACTCACAGATCCACCTGCCTCAGCCTCCCGGCTGCTGGAGTAAAGGTGTGCGCCACCAATACCTGGGAATGTACATGTATGTGTCATGGCAAGCATGTGGAGGTCAGAGGACAACGTGCGGGAACTGGTCCTCTTTCCGTTGTGTCGTTTCTGGGGATACCCTACCTCTCCCGAGACAAGAGTTTCACTGTGTAGCCTGGCTGTCCTGGAACTCACTGTGTTGTCCAGGCTGGCCTCGAACTCAGGGTTCTGGGGATTTAACTCAGGTCATCCATCACACTTGAGAGCAAGTGTCTTTACCTGCTGAGCTGATTCACTAACCCGAAACACCACACCCATTTGTAAGTGTTTCACTCTTCATTCTCCTCTGAGAATAAATCTAATTCTCATCTTCAGGACAAAACTTCATTCCAACCTAACTCCCAACACAGAGACAAAATAGCAGCCTTGGGTACAGATCCAGGCGTCAGATAGTTCTGCTGCCACCACCACCCCACCCAACCCACCACCCACCCTGTATCTCTAGGCCTACGGTGACTACCTCCCCACCTATCCCTGCATCCCAGGCTTAGCAAGGATGGTCTCAAACTCCCCTGATTGAATGTGTTCTAATCTCCATCACCCTGTAGCCCAGGACAAGAGGACCCTCATTCCCACAGCCGATAACCCTTTACTGTACAGCAGTGTGTTACAACCCAGTATCTGTCAGTTCCACAGATGGACAGAGGACTGAATCATCCCTATCTATATGAGGCCCCCGAGGAGGGGCCGGAGTGCCAATCAATTTAATTTGGGGGAGGACAACCTCACTTGGCACAAGGGAGCACACTAGCCTTGTGCCCTCAGCACAGCCCGGAGTGGTACCTGCTGGATGCACGGGGCAAAGCCCAGAGGTTAAGAGGCCTGACCTTGTGACCTGCACTGGGCCCTTTGCTGGCTGCTGCTTTTTCTTCTTCATTAGGAAGGTATTTCATCAAAGTTCACATTACTCCTGTGGGTGTGACTCTGAGACATACTGAAGATGACTGGTTGTAAATGTTTTAATTCTTATTTTTTATTATTATGTGGAGATCAGAGGACACATCTGGAGTCGTATCTTCCCTCATCACCTTGATTGTAAGTTGGAGGGATCAAACTCATCCTCAGGCTTGAGCAACAAGTGGTCTACCTGCTGCTAACCATCTCACAGACCCTGATTGTAAACTTCAAAACCCCTTTATTGTGAAATCATTAAAACAAAAAGTGCAGCTCGAAAGGGCTTGTCCAGAAAAAGCAGTCAGGTGACCCAGGCAAACAGTTTTCCCTTCCAGAGTTTTTCTTCTAGGTCTGAAGCTGCAGCCATCATCTTAAGTACTGGGTGGTCCTTCCTGTGTGCTCCCAACTTCAAGCCCCAGGCTCTTGCTATTGTGCAGTCTGCCCAGTCTAACCACTACAACTCTAACCCAGCCCTGAGACCCGTCCCCCAACCGCACATCCTCATGGCCCCTAACCTCCTTATTTCTCCCCAGACTGGGTTTCTCTGTGTAACAGCCCTGGCTGTCTTGGAACTCACTCTGGAGACCAGGCTGGCCTTGAAATCACAGTGATCCGCCTGCCTCTGCTGGGATTAAAGGTGTACACCACCACCGACTGGCTGAGAGTCTATTTTCTTAATGTCCACTGTGCTACCATCAAAGGCACACATGGCTAATCATGGTGAAGTTTTAGATTTGTTCCCAAGTCATGCTCACCCAAATGTGTTTCTAAGTGTCCTGGCCACAGCCAACACTGTACCTAATACCAGCAGAGCCGGTTTCGCCATCTTCAACTGTGAGCTCTAAGGCCTTACGTGGTTTTTTTCCCCCCTCAATGTAGGCAACCTCCATCTATCTAGCACTGCACACTTGTTCCCTGCAAAAGACAACCTGTCATTATTTTTTTTCCCCAGTGTTACTCTGATTGCCAAGCTATATCCATTAAGCTTCCTCCCTGAAATTATCTCTGGTTCATACCCACCTGCCATGAGTTTGTCACCTTGGTCTCCCACTCACTCTCCAGGTCCTTTTTCCAAAAACCCTTTCCTGTCATTCCTCTTTTCAAACCTGTATAATAAGGCCACCAGGGTCCCAATGATAAGCCACTTCCCCACTTCCCTCTCACAAGGCCCACCCACTCCTGGCACCCAGCAGCCCCCACCCCCACCCCATGAACATCCCCCCTGCCATCCTAAGGTCCACCATTCAACTGTCACCCCATCAGCTCCCATCACCCCTGTAGCTCAAATACCTCCAAATACCTCCAAAGCACAGTGCCTCTCCTAAGCTGTAAATCCTAATGTTGCATATGCCCCATCAGCCACTTCCAAATCTGTCACAGTTTGATGCCCAATGGCCCTGACTCCATCTTCTCATCCCTTGTCATATTTTCTAGTCAAACTCCAAATTCTACTATCCCCATTCCTCAGACGCCAGAGTTTCAGTGATTCCCATACTTAGGGCCTTCTCATTCCAAATGTATTTCTGATTCTCTCAGTTCTATTACAAGGGCAGGAAAATCTCACACCCACTTGCCTTAAATCAAACCTCAGATCTTAGTTGGGTCTCCATCGAAATTTTCACTACCCATCCTCCACCCCTCTGAACAGTCCCCACCTCCATCACACCCAGCCAATTCTGCCAAATGCACACCTTCTTCCAACGCCCCCCCCCATCCTCTATGGACTGCATTGCTGGCAACAAGCAAAAACGTTAGGTGCCCAAGCATCCTTGAGTCCAGACATCCCTACCTTTGCTCTGTTTTTTCCGGCCCTTACCTATTGTGCCTATCCCTACTGCCCTTTCTGCCCATTCCCGGCCCACGCAGACACAATCACTGCGATTCCATTTCCTTCCTCCCCTACATGCGTCATCCCCTTCCCCCTAAAAGCCGCCTCCTGGCTCCCCTCTCCAGACCCGTCGCTACCAAGCATGGCTCCACTCCCCCAATGCGGAGGCCCCTCCTCCCACCAAATCTGTCGTCGCCATCAAATCCACAGCCCCCTTCTCAAGTAAACCGATAGCTCTTTCTGCTGCATTCTTTCCCTCCTAAATTTTTGGCCCTGGTGCCCACTCCTTTGTCTCTCCAAGCGCTTTTTATACATCCCTATAAATACAGAGCCCCGTGGTCCACTGCCCCAAACACCTTTGAAGTATTTAGCTGTCGTACCAGCCCTCCTCCACCCATTCACCAAAACTTCTCGGCCCTCCCCCAATTCTATGGCTTCTTCCCGCACCCCAAATCCATTACCCTTCGGAATCTCAACCCACTGCCTCCGACTATTCATCTCCCACATCTAATCGCCCCTCCCCGCACCCCAATCCCTTCCTACCCCGCGTCTGTCAGTCAGGTCCCTCAGCCCCCTCCCTGCACCCCCAATCCCTTCCTACCCCGCGTCTGTCCCCCTCCCGCACCCCATCCCTTCCTACCCCGCGTCTGTCCCCCTCCGCGCACCCCCATCCCTTCCTATCCCGCGTCTGTCCCCCTCCCCGCACCCCAATCCCTTCCTTCCCCGCGCCTGTCACTCACGTCCCCAGCCCCCTCCCCGCACCCCCACGCCGCACCGCCATCCTTCCGCGGCGCCCCTCGGCCCCACCTGGATCAGCAGCTTCACGTAGAGCAGCGGGTGGCTCAGAGCCGTCACGCCCGCGCCCAGGGCCACGAACAGCGCCTCGGTGGTCGGGGCGTTGTCCCCGGAGCCCGGACCCCCCGCGCCGCCGTCCATCCTGCGCGCCGACGGCTGAGCCGCGGGCCGAGGGTGGCGGGGGTGCGCGCGGTGCGCGGGCGGCGGGTCGCGAGCGCGGGCCTCCACTCCCGCCGGTGCGCCGCCGCGAGCTCCTGCTCCAGCTCCGGCTCCCGCCATCCCCGCGGCGCCGCCGGGAGCCCAAGGCGCCACTTCCGGGTCCGAAGCCCCCCCATGGCGCCAGGCGCCGAGGTCACTCCCCGTCACGTGGTGTTAACCACGCCCCCTAGAGCGTCAGGGGGCGGGGCCGGGCAGCGCCACTCGAGCCGCGGGGAGAGGGGGCGTGGCTGAGTGGCGTGTTGGATCCTGCGGTTCTCCGCCCCGCCCGCCCGCCCCGCCCCTCCCGGAGCCCGTCCTCTGCAGCTCGGGGCCCGCCCCTTTGCGGACCGAGGAGTCACTGCAGTCGATGGAGCCTCCGCGGCCTGTCTCTGCACCCCTCCGCCGTGCTCCCTGGGCCTGAGCAGAAACCCCGCAGTGTTTGAGCAGCTCTTGGCGGGCGAGGGTTGGTAGCCCCCCTGGCTTGTGCACTCGCGGTGGCCTTATGCCGAGTGCGTTCTGTTACAGAAGAGCTAGGCCCGGAGCACAATACTGTGAACGCTTAAGTGCAAGCGTCACAGCCACTTTCTAGGAAGGTTTTTACTCCAGCCGAGTGTCTCCTTGTTTGTAACCTGCTCCCACCTTCGAGCAAGCCCAGCAGCGCTCTGATAGTCATGCACTGCCCAATAATATAGTTTTCTGGTAAATGAACCTTAGAGTCAGCAGGGATCCGGACCCTTTGCCTGTCCTTATTCTGTTGCTGGTTCGTTCCTGAGAACGGTCTTTAGTCAGACGCCTGCATCCCTTCCTGATTGCTCACGGAAAAAAAGCTCATCACCACCACCACTCCCGCCAGCCACTTCTGACAACAAACCCCTCATAGTGGACTCCTTCCACCTCCAATTCTGCTCCCCCAAACCAGGGAGACCGGTTTCCAGGGATGGGGGAAGAGGCAGGGTTTACCTCACCCTTCCAGACACTTCCCCACACAAATCCTTTGCTCCGTATTTTCCCCAATGCCTTGTTTTTGCGTCTGAATTTGACCACCATTAGGCCCAATGTTTGTCTGGCTCTTGCAGACTGTGGCTTCCTGTAAGGGACTGTATTGTATTGCACTACCTGGTTTTAATGTCTTATCTTCCATGACCCCAAATATAGGGATACGTATGAGGTATGTCTTCATTCCTAAGTATGAAGTATGTCTTCGTTCCTAAGTGCGTGTTACAGGATGAATTCAAAGGGTTACAAGGGCCGCAGAGTTCAAGGCCTTTAAAGAGGCCTTCTCCGGAGGCAGAGGCAGAGACAGTCACCTCTGAGGTTAGATATTAACCAGTCTGAAGGGCTGCAGATGTAGCAGAGACGGTGGAGTTGCAAAGGACTGGGGTACAGGCAGGCAAGCGGATGGATGGATGGATGGATGGATGGATGGATGGATGGCAATTCAACAGGGGACCTAGGCCAGCTGAAGCCCCTGGGGCTGCCAATTCTCTGTCTATCCTTGACATACACACTGAGTGGTTAAACGATAGGTCTGCCACCCGCTGTTAGGCACCCTCTTGATGAGGTCCCAGTGAGGGTGCTGCCTCCTTCCCTGGACGGTGAGCTAAGTTCCGAGGTCTGCTTTATGTTATGTGATTGAGTGTTTTGTGTACATTTACATTTATGTGTGCCACACATGTGTCTGGTGTCCAAAGAGGTCAGATGGTCAGATGCAAGCTGAGAACTGAACCCAGGTCCCCTGTAAGAGTGACCAGAGAGCTTAATGGCAGAGCCATCTCTCCAGTCACTAATATGGTTTTAGTGTGCCTATGTGCCTGTAGGTTCCCATTCTGCTTTGATAAATTTCCAGGTGGTGATGCTCTACACTTAGGAATAAGCGATACATCTTTGCCATTGAGTAGTGCTGCCCAGGCAGTGGCTGAAAGGTCTTGGAGAGAGCTGTAGTTCAAGTGTGCAGTTGAGAAAGGTTACTGGGGAATCCGGAATTTGTAGAAATGTTGCCACCTTTAATCCCAGCAGAGATTAGGAGGCAGATGAAGGTGAATCTCTGTTCAAGGCCAGAGCCTGGTCTATAAAGTGAGTTCCAGGACACCCAGGGTTGTTAAACAGAGAAACTCTGTCTCAAAAAAGAAACAAGCAAACAAGCAAAAATCCCTGAGTCTTGAGCTCCTTTTTGGGAGAACAAAGAAGAAAGTCTGGCATGGACTCCTAACAACCTCAGGCCATTGCAGTAGAAAACTGCCCCTGGGAGAAGAACCTGGCTTCTCCACACAGGAAGTCAGTCCTTACAACTTCTGAGGCCTGTGTTATTCCCTGTGTGGTTTCAGCTGACATCATCATTTAGACTGTGTGCCACTGAGAACTAGTAACAGATACGGTCTTAATCCTCTTTACT
This sequence comes from Cricetulus griseus, assembly GCF_003668045.3. Lineage (NCBI taxonomy): Eukaryota > Metazoa > Chordata > Mammalia > Rodentia > Cricetidae > Cricetulus > Cricetulus griseus. Next base: position 257,839,363 of record NW_023276806.1, read on the forward strand.
TTTTCCTTTTCCGTTCTTTCTTTTTTAAATTGTGGTTTTTAGCAGTGTTGGAGACAATGAAACCCAGGGCCCCACAAATCTTTTTGTTTTGTTTTGTTTTTGTTTGTTTGTTTTTTGAGACAGGGTTTCTCTGTATTGCTTTGTAGCCTGTCCTGGAGATTGCTCTGTAGACCAGGCTGGCTTTCGAACTCACAGAGATCTGCCTGTCTCTGCCTCCCGAGTGCTGGGATTAAAGGCATGAGCCACCAGACATCTTAAGCAATCAGTCTACCCCTGAAACATACCCCAAGCTGGGGTGAGGCTTAATTCCATTCATGCACTCCCACAAATCCCCCAGTGGAAGGCACAAGTCAAGGCATCCTAGGGTACCTGTGCTCACTCTGGGTGTTCAGTCTTGGGACACCAAGAACCACCACTACTTGACTATGACATTGTCCGACACTCACATTCTTGACCCTAATTATTAGGATCACCAAAGAATAAAACAAATTCAAGGATTAAGTGATTCAAGTGTAGGGCACACACTTGAATAGCATGTTGAAATCTCAGGTTCAATATGACAAATCAATTTAAAAAAATTTAAAACCCTCTCTCATAAAAAAAATCTTAAGACAATACTTTTATTTATATTTGTGTGTGTGCCAAGCTTGTTCAGGTCCCTAAAGAGGCCAGGAGTCCATTTGTAAAAAGTTCAGGCCAGGAGATGTAGAGGTGGCATGTGCATAAGTCACACACACACACACACACACACACACACACACACACACACACACACACGCGCAAGATAAATAAGTACAATGTAACCACAAAAACTCAGCCCAGTCAGGTGCTGCGTACACACCTATAATCTAAGCGCTTGGGAACCTGAGGCAGGGAGAGCCTGAGCTCAAGGCCAGCTTTGGATACTTAGTAAAATCCCCCATCTATGGTGGTTTGAGTGAGATTGGCCCCCACAGGCTCAAATATTTCCATGCTTAGTCCCTAGTTGAACTGTTCAGAAAAGATTAGGAGGTGTGGCCTTGTTGGAGGAAGTGTGGCCTTGTCTGAGGAGGTATGTCATTGGGGATGGACCTAGGGCCAGGCCCAGACACTCACTCTCTCTGTCTCTGTCTCTGTCTCTCTCTCTCTCTCTGCCTGCTGTCTGGGGATCAGGATATAGGATATAAAGCTTTCAGTTACTTCTCCAGCAGCGTGGCTCCCTGGTGCCAACACACTCCCACTATGATGGTGATGGACTAACACGTGGAAACTACAAACAAGGCCCCAATTAAATGCTTTCCTTTATAAGAGTTGCCTTGGTCATGGGAGTCTCTTCACAGCAATAGAACACTGTGGTGATTTGAAAGAAAATGGAACTCAAAGGGAGTGGCACAATTAGGAGGTGTGGCCTCATTGAAGTGGGTGTGGCCTTGTTGGAGGAAGTGTGTCACTTTGGGGTGGGCTTTGAGGTCTCAAACCAGGCCCATTGGCTCACAGATTCTTCCTGCTGCCTGCAGATCAGGATGTAGAACTCACAATTCCTTCTCCAGTACCATGTCTGCCTGCTCACTGCCATGCGTCTCACCATGAAGATAATGGATAAACCTCTGAAACTATAACCTACCCCCAATTAAATGTTTTCCTTTATAAAAGTTGCCGTGGTCATTGTGTCTCTTTATGCAATAAAACTCTAAGACAAATACTAATTCAAAAGACACCATCTCAAAAGTAAATAAATAAATTCCCAGGCATGGTGGCAGACCCAGCACTAAGAAGTTGAAGGCAATAGGAAAAGGAATCTAAGGGTAGCCTCGGTTTCATAGAATATTCCAGGCTAGACAAAGTTATGCAAACCCTTCTTTATAAAAAAAAATGATGGGGAAGAAATGACTCTGTGGTTAACAGTACTTGCTGCTCATACAGAGGACCCAAGCTTAATTCCAGCACCCACATGTGGCTCGCAATCATCTGTAACTCCAATTCTAGTGGACCTGATGACTTCTTCTGACCTCTCAGGGCATTGGCAACACACATGCAGACAAAACACTCACGGACATAAAATAAAAAAATCTTTTTTAAAAATGGAATTTTAAAAAACAAAAAATACGGCCGGGCGTTGGTGGCGCACACCTTTAATCCCAGCACTTGGGAGACAGAGGCAGGTGGATCTCTGTGAGTTCGAGGCCAGCCTGGTCTCCAGAGCGAGTGCCAGGACAGCCTCCAAAGCTACACAGAGAAACCCTGTCTCGAAAAACAAAAACAAAAAACAAAAACAACAAAACCCAAAAAATAAAAATGAATTGTATTCAGTTATGAAAAGTGATAAAATTATGTCATTTGGAGGAAAAAATGATGCAACCAAAGATTATTGTATTAAGTGAATTAAGTCAGACTCAGAAAGACAAATATGTCATCTTTTCTTTCATGTGTAGATTCTAGGTTTTGTACAGATACATAATCATGTCTATATAGCATACAAATAGTAGCAAATCTGCCTAGGAAAATGAAGGGAACTAGTGGAAGGGAGAGTAAAAAGGGAAGGGGGTGGGTACAGGAGTGAACAGAGTAAAAAAAAAGAAACTATTAATTTGTATAAAGATGAAGCCTATATATATTGTACTACCTACAATATATATAAGCCAATAACCACTTTTTAAAAGGAGCTTTCGGTCAGGCATAGTGGTAAATGCTTTAACCTCAGCACTTCAGTAGAAGCAGGGTTCAAGGTCAACCTGGTCTGCATAGAATGTTCTAGCCAGCCAAGAGACATAGTGAGACTGTTTCAAAACAAAAAGAAAAACGTTATGTGGGTGGCTCCTGTCTGCAATCCCAGCTCTCAGGAGACTGAGGCAAGGGAAGGGAGATCCATATGAGCTCAAGATCAACTTGGGTTACATAGTGAGTTTGAGGCCAACCTTGGCTGCAGAGTGAGGTTCTGTCTAAACAACCAGGGCTGGAGATGTAGCTCGGTATGCAGAGCTGTGGTGTGACACACCTGTAATCCCAGCACTTGTCAGTTGGAGGACGCAGGAAATTAGAGGCTCAAAGTCATCTTTGGGTACATAGTGAGTTTCAGACCCTGTCTTACAGAATGAATCAAGGAAGAATAAATAGCCAAGCTCAGACTTCCACTCAGTTACTGAGCCCTTTGTGATTCCTCTCCAGGAGTCAGCCTCATCTCCGGCTGGGGACATCTGGATAGTATATTCGGATCTGGTAACTGGCCTGCGGGTAGCCGGCAATCTGGGACAGGGTGCTCTCCTCGGTTTCTCAGTGAAAAGGTCACCTTTGTATTTCTATGACTGGACATCCCATGCCTAGTTTGGAGGTAGGAAGTAGAAAAAGAGATCCCTGGACCCATTCTGTCCCCTTCTGGGAGAGATCTGTGCTGGGCGGCAGGCTCTGTGCTGGCCTCTGGGGACAGGGGAAATGAGTTCTGTCCACCCTCTCAGGGTTTTGTGAGAACTAAAACCACAGGTGAGTGTCCTTTGTCAGTTTGCCAAGTCCCTCGTGACGATGGGCCCTGGGTGTCCTGCAGACTAGGCAAGCCCCACATCCCTGAGCTCCACTCACCTCTAGAAATGAACTTTTGGTGTCTCTTGTGGGCTTGCTCATGTAACAGCTCTCCCTGAGGGCCACCATAACATTGGAAGGATGATGTTATGACTGGGCTGTGGGAGGACTCCCTGCTTACCATCCCAGGTCAATGGGAGGCCAGCCTGGGCGGGTGTGGGTGCGGGTGCGGGGTGGGGGAGGGGGCAGCTGGGAGAGAGAGCAACAGTGGGCAGGGTGTCTAGAAGGGCGGGAACAAGCAATCCTTTCCTCACTTGGAAGCCTGGCCACTCTCTCCAAGCCATTTGGGTTTCTTTTTGAGCTGTTAAGGCTAAAGCAGTCAGGGCCTTGAAATATAGAGAAGCCCAAGCCAGGCTGGGAGGGCCCAAGTGGCTCAGGACCTTTTCAGGCATTGCATGGCCACTCCCCTGGGATGGTTTCTGGCACTGCCTTCCCCAGGCTCCTTTCCTCTCCTGCTTCCCTGTCTCTGCCAACTCCATACTGTCTGTCAGGCTGACCCGCCCATTGCTTGATCCCCAGGCCCAGGCTGCCCCTCCTGTCCCCCAAACAGCCCTGACGCCACCTCACATGACCTTGAGCCCTTCCTGAGGGCCTGGCACCAGCCTTGCCAGGTTCCAGCCAACTCTCAGCTTTGAAACTGGATAGTGGCACAGGGAAGAATAAAAGGCTGTTTGCGTGAGCTGCAGGTGTCATGTCAGGCTGCCCACGTACTTGCGGTCACTCTGGCTTCGTGTCATTCCAGGGACTGGAGGGGACCCTCCACCAAGCCACAGCCCTAGCTCAAGGGTTCTGTCCCTCATTGTCCTCACAGGGCTAACCAATGATGACATTGCTCAGATTAACAGTACCACACAGGAACACTCAGGCCTCTCAGCAGCCACAACAGGCAAGTTCCTAGGAAAGGGGACATCAGGAAGTTAGGGAAACCTTTGTGCCTGCTGAGGGAACAGCCAGTTACAAGCCCTTCCACAGGAAAGCCTGAGAAAACTGTGGAGTTCCTGGCAGAGAGACAAATAAAAAAAAATCCTGCCGTGCTGGGGGAGGAGCAGGCAGGGTGAGCTTCAGACCTCCTGGGTAAGCAGGTCTCCCCTCCCCCCTTCCTCCCTGTATGGCCAGGGCCTGGTTACCTAGGCACCCACCTGCCCACTAGCAATGGCGATGAGTGGCCTCTGCCTGCATGTGACCAACCAGGCAGCACCCCCAGGGCCTCCCAAAGAGGAAGAAGTGAGGCCTCAGGGGGAATGAAGCCACGTAGCTGCTGGTATCAGCTGCCTCATTGGCTGGTCTGTCATTTCACAGGTGCTGGCTGAGCCTGGCTGTGTTGAGGGCAGGGTTAGGACTGAGGAGGGGCCTAGGCCTTGGTCTGTTCAGGCAGGTGCCTTCTCTGGAGGCTCAAGGCCCTGACAGCTGAGTAACAAGACAGTCTTTCTGGACTGAGGAGTGAAGTCAGTTCAGTGCATCCCACAAGCTTCTCAGGGGAAGCCTGGCAGGGCTGAAAGCATCAGTGACCAAGAGGCAGAGGGTGAACCCCAACACTAAAGAGGGGTCTCCCCAAGACCAGGAGTAGCCAGAGAAAGTGCTCTCAAAGGATGAAGTGACCCAGACTCTGCTGAACCTGTAACAAAAATGCTGTCACATCCCAAGACATGGCATTGCCTACGGAGGGACCTGTGAGGCAGGAGTCGGTGTCTTCACCAACCACACAAAAGGAAGAGAATGAGCCCAGGAGAAAGGCGGGTTGTCGACTTGGAGTGGATTTGTGCCTGACCATTTTCTATTTTGTTTTTGTTTTTGGACATAGGGCCTCATGTAGCACAGGCTGGCCACAAACTCATCGTTTAACCAAGAATGGCCCTGAATCCCTGATCCTTCCCCCTGCCCCCTCAAGTACTAGGATTGCAGGGATATATGTGACCCATTGGGTTTAATGAAGGTGGCTTGTGTGAGCATGAGTAGGGGCTTATTCACTGGAGGGTGGGCAGCTATATCACTGAGGAAAATGACGCTGTCTCCCTTAGTGACCATCAGCTGCCTGTACCTCAGTGAGGGAAAGGGCCTTTTAAAAAGTGTGTGTGTGTGTGTGTGTGTGTGTGTGTGTGTGTGTGTGTGTGTGTGTTTCTCTCCTTCCAATATGTGGGTTCCAGGTTTGAACTCAGTTTGTCAGGACTGGCAGCAGCAACATCCTAACACTCTCTCCCCACTTTTTTTGTTTTTCAAGACAGGGTTTCTCTGTGGCTTTGGAGGCTGTCCTGGAGCTAGCTCTTATAGACCAGGCTGGTCTCGAACTCACAGAGATCTGCCTGCCTCTGCCTCCCGAGTGCTGGGGTTAAAGGCATGCGCCACCACATCTGGCTACTATTGAGGGGCGGCAATATTGTTTTATGGGTATGTACACATGTATAAATATACATGTCAATAAGAATATTACTATAGTAAATGTGTAGATATGTGTACATTTACATGGGTGTGTGTTGATATTTATGAGTTCCCTCAGCTTTTAGAAACATACAGAAATAATCATGGGGGAAAAACCGTGAGAACCGCACTCAGGCTGAGACTGGTGGGGGCTGAAGTTGGGTGTGGGCTGAGGGCTCATGGGAGTGAATTGTTCATTCTGTCTGCTTCTCTGTATGTTCTAAGTTTTTTGAGACAAAAAAATACAAGCAGGGATGAGGGTGACTGACGCTCAGTTGGTAGAGTTTATCAGCACTGCATAAAGCCAGCCTAGTGAGGGTTGAAGAGATGGCTCAGTGGTTAAGAGCACTTTGGATGCTGTAAAGTGGTGGTGTACACCTTTAATCCCAGTGCTCAGGAGGCAGAGGGATTAGAGTTCAAGGCCAGCCTGGTCTACAGAGTAAGTTCCAAGACAGTCAGGCTACACAGAGAAACCCTATCTCCACAAACAAAAACAAACAAACAAAAAAATAGCCCTGATGAGTGACCTAGGTCTGGGATTGGTGAGATTTAGGCTTCAGGACTGGGCAGACCTCTGGTGGAAAACTCGGCTGAGAGAAGCTTGAGTGCATGGCTGCTGGGCTAGAGGCCCCAGGCCATAGCTGTAACAGCACAAACTGTGCCAGGTGCTTTGGGCTCTGGATGAATCACGCTTGATCCTAGGACAAAGCCTGGCTTCAGTGGAGGGTCCTGGCTCAAAACCCATGGGAGAGTGATGAATGGATGGCCTTCCAACTTCAATGAGATGAGCAGAGGCACTGGCCATGTGTTCCAGAAGCACTAAGTGTCCAAGGGGCTCAGTGGCCGGCAAAGCAGGCTTCCCCAGGGACCAAGGACAGGGCAGCATGAAGGTTGTCCTCCAAGTTCCACAGACCTTTGCTGGCATTGTAGGACCCCCCCACCTGTGCTTCGGAAATGGCCATTCTCTCCTATTCCTCCTGGGTGACTAGAGGCAGGTATCACGACCTCCCTGAGCCTCAGTTTCCTGTAGAACTGCACAAAGCCGCAGCTACAGGAAGAAATATGAAGAGACCTGTTAGCTGGTAGATTGTTGGCACCATCATCTTCAGCTGCTCCCCCTGGGGCACCAGGGTGACATCAACACCATTTAGATGAAAGCACCCAGAGAGGTGTTGGGGACCATAGGGCCCCTCCCTGCAACTCTTCACAGTCTGTGATTTTGTTTTTGAGACAGTTTCTCTGTGTAGTCTTGGCTGTCCTGTAACTCTTTCTGTAGACCAAGCTGGCCTCCAACTCACAGAGATCCACTTGCTTCTGCTCCACTTGCTTCTGCCTCCTGAGTGCTTGGGTTAAAGGTGTGGACTACTACTGCCCAGCGTGTGTGTGTGTGTGTGTGTGTGTGTGTGTGTGTGTGTGTGTGTGTGTGTATGTGTGTGTTTTATTTTTTTAGGGGAGGAGGAGTCCAAGAGACACAACCTGTTGGATCTCAGAGACAACTGGAAAGAATCTGTTCTCTGGCTGGATAGATGGCTCAGTGTTTAAGAGTACTTGGTCACACAGAGGACACAGGTTTGGTAACCTGCACCCACAAGAAGGTTCAAAGCCATCTTTAACTCTAGTTCCAGGGGATCCAACACCTTTTCCCAATCTCTATGGGCACCAAGCCCTCGTGCACATACAGTCATGCAGGCGAAAACCTCATACACATAAAAGTAAAAATAAATAAAACGAAAGAGCCTGTTCTCTCCTTCCACCATGTGGAGCTCTGGGATTGGACTCAAGCTGCCAGGGTTGTCTGCTAATACTTTTATATATATATATATATATAATATATATATATATATATATATATATATTGTTTGTTTGTTTTGGTTTTTCAAGACAGGGTTTCTCTGTGTTGCTTTGGAGCCTATCCTGGCACTTGCTCTGTAGACCAGGCTGGCCTCGAACTCACAGAGATCTGCCTGCCTCTGCCTCTCAAGTACTGGGATTAAAGGCATGTGCCACCACCGCCCAGTGTCTGCAAGTACTCATACCCACTAAGCTATCTCAAAGCCCTCATCACCACTCCTTTTTTTTGAGACAGGGTCTCATGTAGCTGCGGCCGGCTTTAACTCATTATACAGTCAAGGATGACCTTGGATTACTCTCCTCCTGCACCCACCTCGCAAGTGACACGCCACCACACCCAATTTTGTTGTGCTTAGGTGGCATCCCAGGGCTCCCTGCATGCCAGGCAAGCTCTACCAACTGAGCCAAGTCCCCGGCCCTGTGATCCGTTTTTAACATGTAGCTGTTGCCTTCCAGCAGTGAACAGGGCCGGATGCAAGAAAAGAGGCTGAGAATGGTACCAAGTAAAAAAAAAAATCCCTGAGCCCCATGCAGAAGATGGTGTGTCAGGCCAAGCCACTCCATCAAGGCTCCAGCTCCAGAAACTTCCTGCGGTCCCTGTTGCCACTGCTGGTGGCTTCTCTAACAGGGCAGGGGCAGGGTGGACATCTCCAGAGGGTAAAGGTCAGAGGTCAGGAGGGCAGGGCCATACTCTGCCAACTCCTCCCACAGTAGGGAAAGCTGCATGTGGGACTACTTCCTCTTTTCTCACTCTGAAAACAGGAGCTGCCCTGCAGGGCAGCCAGAAGAGATGGACACAGATTCCAGGCTGTACTAGCCCTGCCTTACCCCCAGGCCAGGGATTGCACTGGCCAGTTGCCTCCCTCCCAGCTTCTGGGGTAGCTGAGGCTTGCGGGATGGAGGATACCAGTGAGGAGAAGCAGCAGGCCTCAGTGTGCAACCTGGTGGCTGTGTTCGAGAACAGCAGGTACAGGTGGTGGGGGAGGGGTCAAGCCCTTCTGTTTGCCTGGCTCTTTGGGTCCTGCCCTGGGGACCTCCGCCCAGGTTCCTCCAAGACAGGTGACTGGCAGTACAGGAGATGGCCCTTGGGGTCCTGAGCTGGAGAGGATGAACAAACAACGTGCATTGGGAGACCCCCAACACACACACACACACACACACACACACACACACTTCACACTTTCACACTCAAACCAGGTCACAGTTAAGCGGCTGCCATTGGAATGGGAGCAAGAGGACAGGACTCAGATGAAATGGGACTGTATGGGGCAAAGCAGAGCCATGCTCTCTGTCCACTGTCTTAAATTCCCACCCTGATGGCCTTAGGGTGTGTCTTGTTCTGTTCCCATCTGTAAGGAAGAAAGAGGAGGCCTGGGGTGGGGGCAGGGTGGCACCAGGTTCTTTATCTTTTTTTTCTTTCTTTCTTTCTTTTTTTTTTTCCTTGGTTTTTCGAGACAGGGTTTCTCTGTGTAGCTTTGGAGCCTATCCTGGCACTCGCTCTGGAGACCAGGCTGGCCTCGAACTCACAGAGATCCGCCTGCCTCTGCCTCCCGAGTGCTGGGATTAAAGGTGTGTGCCACCAATGCCTGGCCCCCGGTTCTTTACATTTCTGAGCTTTGGGGCTTGTGCTGAGGCTTGCATCTGAAGGGGAAGGACAAAGCCAGGTGCCCTGGAAGGGTGTGGGCGTGAGACATGAAGTCACTTTGCGGGCCTGTGGTATTGCCCTCTGGAAGCACACACCCAGATAGAGTTTGGCATTGTCAGGAGGCTTGCGGGGAAGCTTTAGAAAGTGGAACCTGAGAGCCTGGGGAGAAGGGGCACATGGAGGGAGAGGCTGAGCCCTGTATGTGCTGGGGAGTTCCAGAACCTGGGTGCACTTCAGTGGTTCTAGCTGAGGTACCCACGCCTCCAGTTACTAGACGCTGGGTGAGACTTCCCTGGAGGGCAGTTCCCAGAGAAGGACTCTGCCAGTAAGTAACACTCAGCCACCAGTGCTCCTAGCCCTAGGTGAGATCACAGTGCAGTGCCTAGGGCCTGGGGAGGCTGCCTGTGGAGGCTGCAGGGACGGACTTCTGCTTACGATAAAAAGTTCCATCTTTCCACGATACAAGACCACAGGCTTTAGATGTCCTGAAAAGGCCTCCGTGTTGTGTTGAGGGCCAGCTGGCCAAGGGAGGCCCCTGTCATGGAGTCAAGGCCCCACATTTGCCCAGCAGTTTCACTCCCGGAGCTCTGGCAGCCTGACCCTGCCTCTCCAGGGGCTTGGCCAAACTTATCCTATTCAGCACCTGGGACAGCTCTTTGCCGCTGCCTTTTTGGCCCACCACCCCAGATGTGGGACCACCACACCCATAGTGCCGGAGGGTGGGTAGGCTCATGTGGGTGCCAGGCCTTGGGGTACCGAACCATGCCAGGCTGCACCCTGCAGGTGGAGCAGCCCTAGACAGGAGGAGGTCACAAGAAGTGTGTCCAGGAATGTGGGAGTCAGCCTACGGAGTGGAACAAGGGGTACCATGCAGGCTCCTCTGTGGGGCCCTTGGCACCTAGCTGATCTGAAACTAAGGCCTGGGGAGGAAACAGCTACAGGCCCGAGTGCTCAGAAATGCAGAAGCTAAAACCAAATGTAGAAGAGAAAACCTGAGACTCAGCACACTCCCGCCCTCCTCACCTCACCATACCCCCGCCTTCCTGGCTGCAGGCCCTGAAGCCAAGGGACTCAGTTTTCTGTGTCTGGAATGGGCCCCAATATTCCTTCCACCTCTGTCAGTCCCTGTGACCTGGACACATCTTATTCTGGAGGTTTGGACCCTAGCCTGCCTGATTTGAACCCCATCTGTGCCACTTCCAAGTTCCCATCCTTCCTGCCTGTTTCCACAGCTGAAGCATGGGTGCAATGAAGCTCGTTCTCTTTGGATGTTGGCGCCTTTTTACCTGTCTGTCCTCTGTCTTTCTCACCGGGATGCCTACCTGGTACTGTCCCCCTGGTCTGTCTCCCTGCACATGCCTAGCAGGGACAGTGCTGCCAGCACAGGCTTCTCTGACCTGTAGGACAGCAAAACTGCCCCGTGAGGGCTGAACCTGTGGGGTCTGGGGGATGGGGCCCTGCTTCCCAGACTGTCTTTGTCCCCTGGTGATAGTGTAAGGGGCACAGGTTCCCCTGAAAAGTCCCAGGTTAGCATCTGCGCCCTCATTCTGTATTATTCAATGGCTCCTACTTTCCCTTGATGATCAGGAGAGGTTAGAGATAAAAACAGGGGTGAGGTCCAAAGGTGAGGGAGATCCTGAAGGAGACCCTAGAGAGCAGTGTGCCAAAGGGGGGGGGTTCTCTTCACAGGGTTGCATTTGAAACAGGGAAGTATATAGTTCCCCAAAGAATAAAATAGTCCACAGTGACTCATTCAGAGGACTGATGGAGTTCCCTTCCAGATGGGTGTTGGGGGTGCGGGGTTTGGCTCAGTTGGTAGAATGCTTGCCTAGCATGTACCAAACCCCAGGTTCTGTCCCCAGCACCATGTAAACCAGGCACAGTGCTCCATGCCTACAATCCCAGCACTAGGAAGGTGGAAGCAGGAGGACCAAAAGTCCAAAGGCACCTTCCAAAGCCAGCCTGTGACACCCAAGATCCTGGCTCAAAAAAGAGGGTGCCCAGAGGGCTGAGGAGAGATGTGGAAGTCTTAACAAGTTCCTACTCTGTGTCAGGCACTTGGGGGCCCATGAATACCAGTGACTCACACCAGTCACCCCTGAGAGGACCCTCAAACCTGGTTTGTGCTTTTTTTTTTCCCCCTTTGGTTTTTTGAGACAGGGTTTCTCTATGGCTTTGGAGCCTGTCCTGGCACTTGCAGACCAGGCTGGCCTTAAACTCACAAAGATCTGCCTGCCTCTGCCTCCCGAGTGCTGGGACTAAAGGTGTGCACCACCAACGCCCGGCCTACCTGGTTTGTTCTTAACAGGACCCTGGGAACAACGCCTGGACCCCATAGTGCTGATGAACAGCCTCAGAGTCCTGAACGCAAGCTGCCCCTGTCCCCAGGGCCTTGGGAAGCACCTCCTGTTGAGGAGGCCATGAAGCCTGAGTTCCGCCCAGTCAGCAGGACATATTTGAGCTCCCTCAAAAACAAGCTATCAAGTGGGGCTTGGAGAAAATCCTACCAGCCTGGGGCCAGCCCAGGGCCAGAGACACAGGTGAGGCATTGAGCTCAGGGCTGCTGCTCTGATGGGGATGGGTAGGAGGACCCCTCAGTCTCTCACCTCTCTTCCAATTTCTCCCTCCTCTCTCTTTTCCTCTTCCTCTTCAAGACAGGGTCTTGTTGGATGGCGTTGGCGCACGCCTTTAATCCCAGCACTCAGGAGGCAGAGGCAGACAGAGCTCAGTGAGTTCGAGGCCAGCCTGGTCTACAAAGTGAGTTCCAGGACAGCTGGGACTGTTACACAGAGAAACCCTGTCTGAAAAAAAACAGACGGGCTCTTAGAATGGACCCCAGACTGGCCTTGAACTCACATCCTCTCCATCCCCAGTGCTGGGTCACAGGTTTGCTCCCATAGGCCTAAGTCTCCCTTATGACCTAATATAACCTTGATGGCTCCCTACCCCTGAAGAGCTCAGCTGGGAAGCCAGGCCCCTTCTGCTCCATGCATCTTCCTCTCTGTGTAGCCTCCTAGAGAGCTCCCCAGCAAGCAGCCACAGTGGCTCCTTAGCTCCTGGCTTCCATGAAAGCCCAGGTGGAGGCTGCCTAACCTTAAGGCTCAGCCCAGGGACCGGGCACCTCTCTAGGCTATATTCCAAGAAGGCTGGTCCAGGGTCAGACCTGCTGTGCTGTGGAAAAGCGGGACATCAGAGGGTGTGCTCACTGGGCAGAGCCACAGTGTCTTCTGAGGAGTGACACACCAAGATGTCCATCCTTCTCCTCCCCCCACCCCCCATAGGAACCTGAGGAGAAAAGGGTCGTGTGGGAGCTTCTGGAGACAGAGCAGGCCTACGTGGCTCGCCTGCACCTGCTTGACCAGGCCAGTGGAGACTCTCCAACACTCTCCATATCAAGAATGCTGACACCAGCCCAGGGTTTGGCTTTGGCTCAACCCACTGACCTTGTTGGGTGGGGTTGGGGCAGCATCAGAACGGAGCCCCTTAGCACCACAGGCATTGCCTTTGTCCCTGCCAGCCTCATATAGGGCAGCCCTGCCCGGTTTCCTCATCGGTTGCCCTCACCGGACACTCCTACTTTCTTATGGAGCTTCAGCCAAGGGAAGCCCAAGGCCTCCAATGACACAGATGGAGCTGTTTCCCTTGTTCCCTTGACCAAGTCCTAGGGACTTCCTGGCTTGTCGTCCCTTCTGTAAAGTAGCTGGAATCCATCCTTCCCTGGCCATCTCTCCCAGGGGCGTGGCAAGGATGCAGACCTAACTCTGCTGGAGCTGTGCTGTCCCCTTGGGCCTTTGGAACTGGTGGGTGGTTCAGGGTATGACCCGGCGCTGGTCCCCGCTTGCAGGTGTTCTTCCAGGAGCTGCTGAAGGAGGCAGGGCGCAGCAAGGCCTTCCCTGAGGAGGTGGTGAGGCTCATCTTCTCCAACATCTCCTCCATCTATTGCTTCCATGCACAGTTCTTCCTCCCAGAGCTGCAGCGGCGTGTAGATGACTGGTGAGGTCACAGATCTCAGCACCCAGCTTGATTGGGGGGATCACGGGCCCAGGGTGAGGAGCCTGTGAGGCCCAGGTGCTTCAGTATAATTCTGGCCATGGCTGTGTCCTACAGAAGGGGCAATCCCAGGCCCTGTGACTTAAGAGGCCATGGATGTCATGCTACCGACTGGGTCGCTGGCCTTGATTTTGTCATCTTTAACAGGATGGTTTTCCAGCCAGCTATGTGATGTTCACATCATTGTTATACAAGAAGCCCAAGCCGTGATCCCAGCCCCCACACGTAGGCTCACAGCCATGAGTAGCTCCAGTTACAAGAAATCCAGTAGCCCTCTCTTTGGCCTCTGTGGGCACCAGGCATGCACACATGCACGTACATACTACATGCAGGCAAACACACAGGTACACACACAATAGGAAAATCAAAAGAGAGAAGATGAAGGAGGGAGGGCTGGTGAGACTGCTCAGTGTTGAGCAAGCCCACAGACCTGCATTTAATTGTTGGGACTCACAGGGAAAGAAGAGAGCCGATTCCCAAAGTTGTCCTCTAGCACCCACAAGTGTGCTGTGCCCCTACACACCACACATAATGATATTAAGTAAAATAAACTTTAAAAAGACAGAGTGTGGCCTGGAGGCCAGCCTGGTCCACACAATGAGGCCCTATTGCAAACAAAAAGAAACAAAAGCGGGGGGTGGGCATGGACCCCAGCCTGTAAGGTTAGCCAGCATCACTCCCGTCTTTTCAGAGTAGAAAACCAGGGTTCAGAGAAGATTGCTCGAGGCCCACAGCTAGAATATCTAGAGGGAAGACAGGCAGCCATCGGGGCAGCCCTCTCCTGTGGCCTGGAATGTCAGCTACACAATGCCCTCTACAGTTCCCCCCAGGCCTTGTTGGGCCTCACAGGGAGGCTAGCTGGGGTCCAGGCGCTCAGAGTCTAAAGAGGAGTCGGCCGGACCCTCGAGGTGTCACTGTCTCCTGCACCTGCCCCAAGGGTGCTGGAAATGCTGTTCGGGGCTGGGGAGCCTGGGGAGCCTGGCTAGGCTGAGAGCATCCCCTCCCCGACTCAGGACAGCCACACCCCGCATTGGGGATGTGATCCAGAAACTGGCCCCGTTCCTGAAGATGTACAGTGAGTATGTGAAGAACTTTGAACGGGCAGCAGAGCTGCTGGCCACCTGGATGGACAAGTCTCAGCCCTTCCAGGAGATCGTCACCCGCATCCAGGTGTGGGGCGCGGTGCAGGGGTGGGCGGAGCCTGCACGGCCACCTAGTGAGTGGGCCTGCCTCACTTTCCCCTAAGTGGTTTGGACATCCTCAGGTCAAGCTCTCCACTCAGGCCGGGCGCCCCACTCTCCCTTCCCTCATCCTCCTGCCCCTGTTCTCTGCTCCCCAAGCGCAGCGAGGCCTCGGGCAGCCTGACTCTGCAACATCACATGCTGGAGCCAGTGCAAAGAATCCCACGGTACGAACTGCTGCTCAAGGAGTACGTGCAGAAGCTGCCAGCCCAGGCCCCAGACCGTGCGGACGCACAGAGTGAGGACACCATGGGTCCCGGGAAGGTGGAGTGGGGAGGGGAGGCTGGCCACTACCATGTGGACGCACTAAAACGTTTCTAACGACCTTCTATCATTGCATCAATCACTGGCACTTCAAGCATGTTATCCATACCACAGCCACAGTTGACAGAGTAAGGCCCAGAGAGGTTAAGTGACTTGCCAGGGACACACAGCCCACAAAAGAAGCCAAGCTAGAATTTGAATCTGCATCTGTAAGGTGTGGCTCTGCCCTGGGAGTAGAGATTATCGCTGAAGCCATACACCTAATCACACAGCTTCACAGTGGCCTCAGTGACATTAGCCCAGTTAGCTCCGTCTTTCTAGACAAACTACGTTGGGCTGCATGGGTAGGGCTGTGCCTGATGGTGGTTGTGGCAGTTCCCCTGGGCCATATTGTGGAGCCCCAGCCCCAAGCTGCAGGTCTCTAGAAATAACTGGGGCTTTGTCCCTTGCTAGGAGCTCTAGACATGATCTTCTCAGCGGCACAGCACTCCAATGCAGCCATTGCAGAGATGGTGAGCAGCCTGTCCTCAGGGTGGGCGTGGGGCATCCCCAGACACACTCTGTCTCCTGGTCCTTGTATCCACTGACCTTGCCCAGGGTACCTGTCCCACGCTGCCTCCTTGCCTCCGGCTCCCTAGTCCCATCCCCACCAGGCACATTCCCAAGAAGCTGGGACCCTGCCCAGCGTAGGCTGAAGGTGTGCCCCATCTCCAGGAGCGGCTGCAGGGCCTGTGGGAGGTATACCAGCGCCTGGGCCTGGAGGATGACATTGTGGACCCCTCCAACACCCTGCTCCGAGAGGGCCCTGTCCTCAAGATCTCTTTCCGCCGCAGTGACCCAATGGAGCGCTACCTGTTTTTGGTAGGGGCTGCTGGGCTTAGATGTCAGGTGTGCCCTGGGAACTGGAAATCAGAGTCTGAGCCCTGGCTGGCTTCAAAACCTGTGCCACTCCTATGTGCTCTAAAGACAGTACAGAAGGAGGGAATTAGGTTAGCCACCGGGAAGACCTGCTGGGCTGACTGACCTGGAAAACCAGGGTCTCTGGACAGCCTGCAGTGTTGCTACCTGGAGATTTACCACACACACACACACACACACACACACACACACACACACACACACATACCTGTCAGCTCTCAGGCTCCTCATGCTGCTCTGGTTCCCCAGTGCTCAGGGTAGAGGGGCCTATTGGTGCAATTGGGGGCTAGATAGTCACATCCTTACCCCTTCCCGGATCACCTGTGATGACCTGTGAGCCAGCCTAGAATGTGGCCAGAAGGGGAGGAATTACAGCTAGATCACTCGAGAGCCCCTGAGCTGCTGCCCATACTGCCCGTGTCTTCCCAGTTCAACAACATGCTGCTGTACTGTGTGCCCCGAGTCCTCCAAGTGGGCGCCCAGTTCCAGGTGCGGACCCGCATAGACGTGGCTGGCATGAAGGTGAGCTGAAGAGGGCCCAGGGTGGGTGACAGTGGTGGGCAGAGCAGGTCCTTGATAGGAAGCATGGGTGGAGCTCTGCTGTCCCGCCCTTGTGAGGGCAGCTTGGCTTATTCTGGGGCAGTGCACAGTCCTGGCAATGTCACAGTGCTTTCCTGGCTAAGGAGTGCTGAGGAGGAGGAGGAAGAAAAGGAGACAAAAGCTAAACAGACCAGAGGAGATTCACAGCCCATCATGGTGGGAAGCTGAGACAGGAGGATTGCTGCAAATTCAAGGACATGCTGGATGGCACTGTGAGTCTCAGGCCAGCCTGGGGTACACAGAGAGACCACCTCAAAAAACAAACGGAGTTCATAATGTAGCTCAGTTGGTAGGGAGCTTGCATAACATTCCCAAAACCCTGGATTGGATCGCCAGCGCCCAGTAGCCCAGATGTGCTGACACACACCTGTAATCTCAGCACTTGGCAGGTGATGATCGGAGGGTCAGGAGTTCCAAGCTACCTACCCTTGGCTACATAGAGAAAAAGGTGGCCGACAGTCTGCTTGCTCTTTGCTGCCACCATCTGGCAAGCCTGTCTCACTTGCCAGCGGCCTCACAGCACCCTCTGCTGGACATTGCTGGGCATGGCGAGTGAAGAGCAGTCTACAAATGGAAACCTTTTCCGAGTCAGGTTTGAAGGAATCTGGCTTGAACCACCCTGGTCATTCTACTGGCCTGTGACCTTGTGCCAGGACCACACAGTTCTCACAGTGTGGTTGCATCCATGGTCTGAGCTGGTCCTGCAAAAAGGGAGAGAGGTTCCAGAGACATGGCATTCAGGAACCTCGTATTCAACCGAGCAGGTTGTACACTGCACAAGGACACGCCATCACAGAGGTGCCACCTGTAGCCAACGGGTGACATGTCATAGCTTGCTTGCATATCTATAGTGAGAGCTGACTGGCAGGTGGCAGTCAAGTGTCCCATTCTAACAAGATCTGGAGATGAGCCAGTTGGCCAGCAGATGCCAGGAAAGCCTTCTGAATCAGGGAGTACTTTGGTGACAGGCACAAAGAACTGTGTGGGATGGAAGGGCCCTGAATAGATCCAGACCTAGAGAGGGTGGTAGGATGGTCCAGCAGGACCCCCAAAACCGGCAGCTCTAAAGCAGATCCCAGGGCATCTGGACTCAGGCCAGGAATTCTCCGGAGTTCGCCTTTCTTCTCAAAGTTCTCTTCCTTCCTGTCCTGAACCCCAAGCTTTGGGACTCCACCTTCTTTTCTTGATCCCTCTTCTGATGGGTTACAAAGACTGCCCAGGCCCCCTGTGCTGCTCCCTCAGTGGGGCTCTCCTTCTCTCTCCAGTGTATCCGTCCTTTGCATCAGGCCCAAAGCCTGAGCTGCAGAGCAGTGGCTCTGCCACATTTCACCCAGGCTCTGCCACTCATTCCTCATACACAGTGATTGCGGGCAGCCGCCACCATTCCCGGGCCTTCCCCCAGGCAGGAGACAGGGTCCAGACCACACCTAGCCCTTCCCAAAGGAGAGACTGTATGGAGAAGTATGACCACTGCAGGGCTGAGAAAGGGAATCCCCAGGAGAAGGCTCCAGGGTTTGAGGTCTGTCTTAGGTTCCTTGGGCCCATCTCTGTGCATGTGGCCTGGGGCAGATCTGGGTTGGCTGGACTTTGGGGCTAGAGTGAATGTGGATAATCATCCAACCTCACTCCGACAGCAGAAACCCAATGTTAGGTGCCTCATTTTGCCCCTTAAGTGCTGTGTGACCTCAGGCAGGTCTCACGCCCTTTCTGAGCTTCCAGATCCAGTGCATGTAAATAGGATGAGATCCACTTCCCAAGGTTCCTCTGAGTACAACCGTGCTTTTTACTATGGGAATATTTAAGCCATGAAAACAATCCAGTTAGCGCTCATAGACTCATTATGAGGTCCATTTTTTATTTCTGGCGACTCTTTGGAACTGTCCCTCCCTCTACTTCACACCAGGTCAGCTTCGGTGCTACCGACAGAATTCTGAAGCCTTCAGTCATGTTTGCCCAGAGCCAGGTGCAGGTTAGGGCTGCTCCTGCCTGCAATGCAGGGCTGTGATGCTCCTTCCTCCACTGGCAGGTCCGGGAGCTGACTGACGCTGAATTCCCACACTCCTTCCTGGTGTCTGGAAAACAGCGTACACTGGAGCTGCAGGCCCGGTAGGCACTGACAGGCTGGGGTTACAGAGCCGAGTAGACGGGGCCGGTGGGTACTGTCCTCTGCATTGCCTTCTCTTTCTTTCGGAGCAGGTCCAGAGAGGAAATGATCTCCTGGGTGCAGGTATGGACACTCCAGGCTTCCAGGGCAGTCCAAGCCTAGTCTACTTGGGAAGAAGGAAAGGGGGGGGGTGCATGTGTGCTCCCACGAGTGGGTGTGCCCACCTGCCCCCTCTTCCTGTGGAGTTTGAAGTCAGCCCCGAGTTCAGATCCTGCTGTGACCTACTGCCTTGCTGGGCAGTCTAGAGCAGCTCCTATAGCCTCTTTGAGACTTGGTTTTGTCGTATATAATCTGGAGCTAACTGCTTCCCCTTCATGTAGTTAGAGTCTACTACTGCAGGCCACGTTTAGCAAAATGTGTTGGCTATGGGTAAGACGCCTCAGGCGGCTCTCACCTCCTACCCCTCCTCCACTCAGGCTTGCCAGGCAGCTATTGACCAAGTTGAGAAGCGGAGTGAAACCTTCAAGGCTGCTGTCCAGGGACCTCAGGGGGACGCACAGGAGTCCAAGGTAATAGGACCTTCTGTACCCCATGGCCAGGTCTCAGGAACAAAGGGTGTCCCCTACCAGGACTGACGTGAGAAGGAAACCCTTCCACCAGGCATCACCCTCAGATGAGCCAGGGCCAGAGTTTCCTAGTTAGCAAAATCTGTCTTTGAACCAGGAGGATCAGAAGTTCAAAGTTGTCCTCTGATACTTAGTGAGTTCAAGGCCAACCTGGGCCACATGAGACCCTAACTCAAAAAGAACCTTCAGAAATAAAAATAAAAACCCCTGCCTTTAGCTAGGCATGGAAACAGGTCTTAAATTCTAGTTCTGTGAGCTTAAGGCAAAGCTGGTCTACACAGTGAGTTTCAGGCCAGCCTGAGCTACATAGTGAGACCCTGTTTCAAAAACAAACAGAGCAAAAATTTCTGCTGTTGGAGCCTTGAGTGGAGCTGTGTGAGCCCTGCATAGCCAAGGCCTAACCACTGAACCTGAGCCTATCAGAGAAGCGGGAAGAGTGGGAGGCAAATAAGGCTTTTGTTCCTCAGCTCTGAAGTCTGGCTCTCTGGGTGAGGATCCTGAGTTGTTTGACCTCTCTGGGCCTGTTCCCTCACCTCTACAGTAAGAGCATTAGTAGGTGAACTACCTCAGGTGGAAGCTGCAGGGCCTCTAAGAGGGACAAGATACCTTGAAGCGCCTGCCCAGCCAGCTGCTCTCCTTCCTCAGCCACAGGCGGAGGAACTGGGCATCCGAGCCCCTCAGTGGGTTCGAGACAAGATGGTGACCATGTGCATGCGCTGCCAGGAGCCCTTCAATGCCCTGACGCGTCGGCGCCACCACTGCCGAGCTTGTGGCTACGTGAGTACCCCTGCAGGGCCTGGGACAGGACCCAGGACCCGCCTTTGACCATGCCAATCCTGCCTCCAAAGTCAGGCTCCAACTGGGTCCCAGGCCTAGCCAGCTCTCCGGCCTCGGCTGACACACTAGGTGTGTCTGCCGCCCCGCCCTTGCAGTGCCCAGCTCTGATGAAGCAGTGTGCCGCTTTCCTGCTTCAGGAATGGGAGGTGGACCCACACAGGCGAATTGAAGTCCTGAAGCCTCCTTCAGCGGCCCTGATGTTCACCTGCCCTTTAGCCATCTTTTCTCAGGGCTCCAGCCCCAGAGCTGAGAGGGTCTCTATCCCCAGGCGGGCACCCACCCACCATCCACTACCTTGCCAGTCCCACCATCTGGCCGGCACCCCAACCTCATTCTCTCTCTCTCCTCCTCTCATGTGTTGCCAACTCCACCTTCTTGAGCAGGCCTCAGTTTCCCTACTTGTCCTAAAAAGTATAATCTTATTTGTGAGGTGGAAACAGGAGGATCAGGGGTTCATAGCCAGCTATAGAGAAAGACCCAGCCTTAAGTCTTTAAAAAAACCTAACAATCTGCCATCGAGATGTCTCAGAGAGTGATGGCATTTGCCGCCAAGCCTGACTTTGATCCCTGGAACTTATAGAGTAGACAGAAAGGACTGATTCGTGTGAAGTCATCCCAGCTTCCATACCCTGACTGTGATACAGGGTGCACATGCACGTGTGCACATACACACACACACACACACACATACTCATCATACTCACACACTCATGGTACTCACACACACTCATCATATACACACTCATCATACACACACACTCATCATACACACACACATGTTCATCTTGCTCACCCCACACACATACACTCATTCATGTTCACCCATGTTAAGTGTAAAAATAATAACAGTAACAATTTAACACAAAACTAAATGTCATGGTACATGTGTGTAATCTCAGCATGTGGAAGGTCGTCCTTGAACATGGCTACCTGAGACCTGGCCTCAGAAAAGCAAATTAGGTTGCTGAAGAAAGAGATAACTGTTGAATGGCTATATGAGACAAATTTCTCACTAAAGCAGGAGGGCGATGTCTGGGGACTTAAGAGCACTTGCAGCAGAGGACACCCTCTTCTGGCCTCCACAGGCACCCACATGCACGCGACACACACTCACACAGACTCCTATGTGCACACAAATAGAAATAAATGTTTAAATTTCCCAATAAAAGCCTACTATTCTCCCAGGGCAAGCGTCCTGGGTGTCTTCACCCTGACTCCAGGGTGTCTGGGGCCTGCGTGTGTCCTCTTTTGGGAGCCAATGAGTCACCTTTCGTTTCATGCTCAACTGCTAGTTTCTGTCTCCCCTTTCTGCCTCAGGCACCCTGTGAGGGTGGGGTACACAGTGACTCCCTGAGAGTGGCCACACCCAACATGCCCGGGGCACCCCAGTCTTCCTTGGAGTCACACTCACTGCACCGGGAGTTTCTCTTCACCCCTCCCCACTGGTCCTTACCTAGTGTCACTGAACACCCTCATGTGCCTTTACCGGTTAGCCGGGTTGGCCGGGTTGGCCGGGGTGGCTGGATTCCCTGGAGCTCTCCAGGCAGGTCTTCCTGCCCTCCATTCTATAGGACAGGACAGACTCCAGCAAGGTGAGACAGACTTAATGTTTTGTTTTGTTTTGTTTCATTTCTTTTCGATTTTTGGTTTTGAGATGCAGTCTCACAGAGTCCAAGCTGACCTTGAACGTTTTAACCCCTCTGTATTCCCCTACCCAGCTGTGGCTGCCACCGTACAACAGACAGAATGTGCAAGGAAACTTTTTCTTTTCTTGTAAATGTAATGTGGCCTTGAACATCTTAACCTTCTGCCTCCATCGCACAAATGCTGGTGTTGCAGGTGTGCGCCATGACACCTGCTTTATGTGGTACCGGGAAGGTAACCCGGGGCTTTGTGTGTGCTAGGCAATCACTCTACTGACTCAGCTACATCCCTAGCACTAAACTGTGGGACCATAAAGACACTGAGAGTGCCCGGGCTGCCAGTTAGCTGTGTGGCCTGACCAAGCCACTTTCTCCTCTGAGTCACCCTGCCCTTGTCATTGCGTCAGGGGTGCACCGAGTCCTGGCCTTGCCAGAACCAGTGAGGTTCTTGTCTTGCCACGTCCTCCAGGACCCAGCCCCTCAAAAGAGGCTCATAGTGGGAGTGTGGTTGGGAATGCAGTGGGCTGGGTCTTGAATCCTTGGCCGTCTGTCTGAACTCCTGTGGCCATGTTTTCTTACCCCTGGTGCCCCATCCTTAGGTGGTCTGTGGCAAGTGCTCTGACTACCGAGCAGAGCTGAAGTATGACAGCAACAGGCCCAACCGTGTCTGCCTGGCCTGCTACACGTTTCTCACTGGAAACGTGCTCCCTGACAGCAAGGAGGACAAGAGGAAAGGCATCTTGGAGGTGAGGGCTGGAGGCATCCATCGCACTTTCCCTTCCCTGAAGGCTCTGCCCTGGGTTCTGAGCAACAAGCAGCTGCCGTGTCTCTTCTTCCTCATCTTTCTGCCCACAGGCAGCCCATCGCCTCCAGTCCAGCCACACCAGGCCTGACAACAGCCACATGTGGCTCTGGACTGACTGTAGGTTCCAGCCCAATCCCTTCCACTCCTCCAGCCAATGATAGTGTGGCCCATCTGTTCCAGTTCACGTTCCTGGGGCCCAACCCTAGGTTCTGCAAAGCAAAGAGAGGAGTATGTCCCTCAGATCTTAATAGATGGAGATGCCAGGCTCCAGTGAGACAGACTGCAGGCATTGTTCTAACTGGAAGGGGGCTCGGAAAACTGATCCAGAGAGGTGACCTGCTTGACATCATACAGCTCTTTCTGGTCTCCTCTGTAATCTGTGTACCACCTTCAAGGCGTCCCAGGACCACTCCCCATCCCATGAGCACTTGCTCAGTACCCATGTACCCGTCCTGTTCATCTTTGAATCTCAAATGCAATGTTAAAACCCAGACACTAGCTAGCCGGGCGTTGGTTGCGCATGCCTTTAATCCCAGCACTCCGGAGGCAGAAGCAGGCGGATCTCTGTGAGTTTGAGACCAGCCTGGTCTACAAAAAACAAAAACAAAACCCAGACACTAGCTACCCTATCCCCCACCCCCACCCCCAAGGCCAGACTGACATCCCACAGTCCCTTGGGAAAGAGAAAAACTGACCAAGACTCCTTCCCACAAACAAGTTGGCTCCTTCTCATAGACTTCATCCCCTTTCTGCTTTCCATGTGTCCCCTCAGATCAGTCCCAACTGCACAAAAAGCCTGCTTCTGGAGTCTCATACCTGGCAGGCCCTGACTCAGGCCCTTGAGTAGCTTGGGGTGTCAGCCTGACTTTGAACCTGCCTCTGTAAATACACAGACCTCATCACTCCTGCAGTTCTGGCTGCTGTTGGCCAGCATGAAACAGGGCCACACAGTTGGGTGTCTCCGAGCTCCAGAGTCAAATGACCCGTTCGTTCCTTGTAAAGATTAATTAAGGGAGGCTGGGCATGGTGGCATGCACCTTTAATCCCAACACTCAGGAGGCAGAGGCCGGCAATCTCAGTGAGTTCATGGCCAGCCTGGTGTACAAAGCAAGTTCCAGAACAGCCAGAGCTGCTACACAGAGAAACTGTCTTGAGAAACAACAACGAAAGGTTAATTAAGGGTCATGACCGTCAGGAGTGGTGGCATGCCTACTACCTCAGAATCTGGGGGTGCAAAGAAGAGGACCAGGGGTTCAAGGCCATCTCCTGATACGTACTAAGTTTTAGGTTAGGCTGGGTTATGTGGGCTTCTGTCTCAAGAAGAAAAACTGACAGTGATTGTGAGTCCCCTGGCACCTTGTGGGCACCCTGTCATCTGGCTGACATCTCTGCTTTCAGAAAGAATCCTTGGCAGGGCCTGACCAGAGTCTGATGTGCAGCTTCCTGCAGCTCCTGGGAGACAAGTGGAGCAGAAGCGGTCCCCGGGGCTGGTGCGTGATCCCTCGGGATGACCCCCTCGTGCTGTACGTCTATGCAGCCCCCCAGGTATGCCATGCCGCCCTGAAAGGCCTCCTCGTTCTCAGTGGGTAGGGGAAAGCGCGGCTTGAGGAAGATGGGGAAGCTGAGGCCCTCTGGGGACGTGATATTCTCAAGTTATAGGCTATCAAGTTTCAGAGCAGGGCCCAGTAGCAGTTCTCAGCTATTCTGCCCTCAGGAAGGTCCAGGCTTCCCTCCTCTTCTTCCTCCCCCTTCCTCAGTCCCCCTCGATGGGGGAGGGGTTCTGGTGTGAGCAGGGGCGTGTGGCTGCCGGGAGCAGGGCTGAAGTGGGCACAGTAGTGCACGGCTTTCTTCTCCACCAGGACATAAAGGCTCACACCTCCATCCCCCTGCTGGGCTACCAGGTGATTGCAGGACCCCAGGGGGACCCCCGGGTTTTCCAGCTGCACCAGTCAGGCCAGATGTATACCTTCAAAGCAGAGTCTGAGGAGCTGCAGGGCCGTTGGGTGAGGGCTATCAAGCGTGCAGCCAATGGCTGGACACCCGAGGAACCCGACGAAGAAGACATGTCTGACTGATTGAACCACAGCTGGCTGTTCCTCAAGAACCTTGCCCATGCCAGGCATCGGTGGCACACGCCTTTAATCCCAGCACTCGGGAGGCAGAGGCAGGCGGATCTCTGTGAGTTCGAGGCCAGCCTGGTCTACAGAGTGAGTGCCAGGATAGGCTCCAAAGTTACACAGAGAAACCCTGTCTCGAAAAAAAAAAAAAAAAAAAAAACTTGCCCCTGACAGCCTTCCCGGGCTGACCCTGCAGCTGCTCTGTCACTCCACCCCAACCTGAGTTACTCTGACCACTCTGTCATCTATGCCCAGACGTTCATCCTGACTTTGCATCCAGTAGATAGGGGTCCTTTCCTTCAGGAAACTGCAACTAAGTGTCCCAGCTGGCTAGGGGCTGAGGGGTTGCTGAGCCATGAGGTCTTCATTGCTGAAACAGAGACCAGTGTGACCAGTGTTGTAGCTCAGGGGGTAGAGTGCCTGTGTAGGCCATGTGAAGCTCTGAGTTGAGTCCTGAGCATGACACAAACTGGCCATGGCGACTCATGCCTGTGATCCCAGCAATTGGGTAGGTAGAGGAAGGAGTATCAAAAGTTCGAGGTCACCCTTGGTTACATAATGAGTTAGAGTCTAGCCTGAACTACATGAGACCCTGAAAGTCCTGGCGCACACACGGGCACACACATACACAATACCAAAATAAGCTGGGTGGTGGTAAACTGGGCAGTGGTGGCACATTCTCAGAAAAACGAACCAACAGAAAAATCAAAATAAAATATGACAAGTCCCAGGTACCCAGGACTGTTGGTGCCCTAGTGAGGGTCTCAGCCCAGACTGTGAATTAACCACCTAGGAAGCTTTGGGAAAGTTGTGGTGAAAAATAGACACCGACTAACTTTAAAATTAAACATCGACCATGTCTACTAGCAAGGCTTTTTATTTGCTTAGTCTGGGAAGAGGGAAGCATGGGAACTTGGGGTGCCTCCACTGGAGGGCAGTGTGCACTGGGCTGCGTGGCTAGGGAGGAAACAAAGATACTGGGGTACCTGCCAAAGCCAGTGGGACCAGCAGTAAGCTCCCATGGAGCCTCTGTGTGAGTGTGCATGTATGAGTGGGAGTTTGTGTGTGTGTGTGTGTGTGTGTGTGTGTGTGTGTTGAGTCAGGGTCTTACTGTGTAGCTCTATAGCCCTGGCTGGCCTGAAACTGACTATGTAAATCATAGTCACACAGAGACACTCTGGACACACACAGAGAAGCCCCTGCCTCTGCCTCCTTAGTTTTAGGGTTACAGGCATACGCCACTGACGTATGGTAGTTTATCTGGGTACTTTATCTGGGCTATCTCAATCACTATGAGCTAAGACTCCTGTTTTCCAGATGAGGGCATCTACACAGGGAGGTTTACTGATTGTCTCTGGATCACACAGCCAGGGGGGATGAGAGCCAGGCATTAGCTCAGTGAAATGGAGGCAGAGAAAGGAGGAGGGGGGAGGACAGCAGGGGAGACATAGGGATAAAAAAGACTCCTCTGTTTGTCCCCACCCCTTCTAATATGGGGATGCTTACAGCCAGCAAGATGGCTCCACAGGATAGGTCACTTGCCACCAAGCCTGAGCACCTGGGTTTGATCCCTACAACACCCAAGATGCTCTCTGATCTCTACACATGTGCCAAGCATGCCTGTATGTCCCCCATCCCCAGCAAATAAATAAAATGGAAAAATATGTTTACACTGTCTTAGCCTAGCAGTCCATCTGGTGCGGGGCAGTAGTGGAAAGCTTTTAAAAGCCCCAAACCCCTTGCTGGTATCATCATCCCTGGGAGGACCAAGCTGGCCAGAAGTTCATTCCTTTGGTCATTCATTCAACAAACGCTGAACATCTTCCAAGAGTCAAATTTGCTACAGACATATCAACAGTCGAGCCCCCAAGTAGCTCATCTTTAATGTGTGTGCATGGGGGCGGAGCACATTAGTGCAAAATAGAGTACGCCAGGTGTCACCAGTGCTTGAGTAAGGTAGTTAGCCAAGCTCTACATCTCCGATGTTAAAACTCAAAGTCTAAATAAATAAAGAGCCGGGCGGTGGTGGCACACGCCTTTAATCCCAGCACTTGGGAGGCAGAGGCAGGCAGATCTCTGTGAGTTCAACACCAGCCTGGTCTACAAGAGCTAGTTCCAGGACAGCCTCCAAAGCCACAGAGAAACCCTGTCTCGAAAAAACAAACAAACAAACAAATAAATAAATAATACATCTTGAGAAGAGGGTCTGGTCTATGCTGCGTGTGGCACCGGCGCACGCCTTTAATCTCCGCACTCAAGAGGCAGAGGCAGATAGATGGGTCTCTGTGAGTTCGAGGCCAGCCAGAGCTGCATAGTGAGATGCTGTCTCCAAAAATGAAAAAAAGAAAGCAAACAAGCGAATCCAAGATGTGAGGAAAGGAGAACTGGCGCGAGCACTGTGGAAATCAGGAGAGAAGTTCCTCATGAAAATAGAACTGCCATATGGCCCAGACATGCCACCCCTGGCCGCACACCGGGACTCAAGTCTGTGCACCTCCGTGTTGGCAGCTGCACTATCTACATTCGTCAGAGGACAGAGCCAGCCTCCGTGTCCAGCCACAGATGAATGATGTAGAAAATGTGTTGCACAGGCACAGGGGAATTTCATGCAGCCACCAAGAACAATGGAGTCATGACATTTGCATGAAAGTGGGTGGGAGTCAGTGCATTAAGCAAAACAAGCCAGACTCAGGAAGACAAACACAGCATGTTTCCTCTCATTCACGGAACCTAGACTTTAAATGCTATGAATATGTATTCCTGTAGGGGAACTAGAAAGGGCACCATGAGATGGGAAGAAAGGGTACTGAACACATGTGAGATGAAAATAGACAGGGTAGGAGGGGAACCAGGACGGGGAAGAGGGACACCGGAAGGGAAAATAAAATGCTACAGCAGAACCCATTCTTATACTGATTTTAAAATGAATCTAGGGGCTGGAGAGATGGCTCAGCAGCGAAGGGCATTTGCTGATCTTGCCGAAGACCTGGGTTGGGATCCCAGAGCCCACAGCAAGCAGCTCACAACTTCAAGCTGCCTGTATCTACAGCTTTAGGGGATCCAGAACCTTCTTCTGGCCTCCAAGGGCACCTGCATTCACACACACACACACACACACACACACACACACACACACCAATCTTGGAGTTGGAGAGATGGCTCAGCAATTGAGAGCACTTACTGCTGTTGCAGAGGACCTGGGTTCAGTTCCCAGCATCCTCACAGTGAATGCTCAGGAGGAATCTTGATGCAAGGGTCCCCTGGGAAGGGAACTTGATGCAAAGGACCATGGCCATATGCCAGAGCCTGGAGAAAGCTTGCCTCTACTAACCCCCCCTCTGGGACATTATCCTTCAGTCCAAGGAAGGGACCCTGCCACTGGCACTCAGGGCTTCTGGCTCCATTCACTCTTTCCTTCTCAACACGATACGAGTGCACTGTGTTTCCATCTGGAGCCACGCCCTCAGTGCCAATTACCCGCTGACCCCCGT
This sequence comes from Cricetulus griseus, assembly GCF_003668045.3. Taxonomy (NCBI): domain Eukaryota; kingdom Metazoa; phylum Chordata; class Mammalia; order Rodentia; family Cricetidae; genus Cricetulus; species Cricetulus griseus. The sequence goes on from NW_023276806.1 coordinate 257,867,522, forward strand.
CTGAGTACCCACAGATAGATGAGGTGGGAGAAAGGTAGAATGACTTGTCTAAGGTCTCTCAGTGACCGAGTTTCCAAGGCACACCCAGGTAACACTAGGGGACAGCATCTCCCAGGAGGTAGTGTCCAGTCCACCACACAGCCCTGCCACCGATTGCCTGTGTCCTCTAGGGCAAGACGCGGCTCTACTGGTTACCTCACACTGTCCCTACACCCCTGAGGCTGGGGAGGAGGGTGGCCACATTGATTGACTCTGTCCACAGCCTTGGCAGGTAGGCATGTGAGCTTCCCGTGAGCTTTTCAATTTTTAATTAAGGTTTTATTTTTTTATTTATATGTATATCTGAGTGCGTACCATGTGTATGCACGTGTGGAGGAGGCCAGAAGAGGGCGTCGGATGCCCTCGAACTCCACTTAGAGGTGGCTGTGAGCTGTCTGATGTGGGTGCTGGGAACCAAGTCCTCCGGGAGAGCAATACCCGCTGATCACCTCTCCGGTCTCCCTCTCTTTTTGAGAGGTCTCTTGTATCCAGGCTGAAGTCGATGATCTAAAACTTCTGATCCTCCTGTCCCGTGTGTGTGTGGTGCTGGAACCCAGGGAGGGAGGGAGGGAGGGAAACCCTTGCTTGCTTGCTTGCTTCAGGGTGGGTCTTCTGGCCCACCCTGGAGCAGGTGTTCTCTGTCTTCTGTTGGGCTGACTGGAGGTCAGAGGTGAAATATGTGTTTGAGGTCTCAGAGAGACTGAGGAAACAGAACAAAGCCCCCTAACTGCCTACGATCCCACCCATTTGCCCTCACCTCTCGCCTGCTTGGCCTCCCCTGAGACTGCTTTTGACACCGGCCCGTGGGTGTAGTTACACCATGGGAATTAGCAAACATGAATATTGGCAAATCAGTCCCTCTGACCCCAACCCCCATCCCCAACCCCAGCACACACAGGATGCAGGACAAGAAGGGAGGGGCTCTCTTGGGAGAGCCAGGGAGTCAGCAGCCATGTCCTGAGCTTACCTGGACACCACTAACCCCTTGGGTGGCCCAGACACCTTCCCCTGTCCTTTCCTGCTCTCCATGTGGCCCTGGCCAGCTGCCAGCTGGATGTGGGCCTTGGCAGACGGTGACACTCTTGGAGGTTGAAGGCCAAGGTGGGATGAGGACACACTCCGCCTCTGCTCCTGACCTGACCCTGGCCTCTGCCAGTCACCCCATGTCTGTTGTCACAGCTTGACCAGGAGCTGAGCCTTTCCATCTTCCAGTCTCTCTGTGTGCTGTGTTTATCACTGTAGTTTTTGTTTGGTTTGGGGGGTTTTGTTTGTTTTGGTTTTTTTTTTTTTTTTTGGAGCCTATCCTGGCGCTCGCTCTGGAATCCAGGCTGGTCTTGAACTCACAGAGATCCATCTGCCTCTGCCTCCCCAGTGCTGGGATTAAAGGCGTGCACCACCAATGTCCGGCCTTGTTTTGGTTTTTTGAGACAGGGTTTCTTTGTGTAGCTGTAGCTGTCCTGGAACTAAGCTCTGTAGATCAGGCTGGTCTGGAACTCAGAGATCCACCTGTCTCTGTCTCCCAAGTGCTCCAGGTATATTGTTGCTTTTAAGACTTCAGTTTTGGTGTTGGAGAGATGGCTCAGCAGTTAAGAGCACTGACTGTTCTTCCAAAGGTCCTGAGTTCAATTCCCACAACCACATGGTGGCTCACAACCACCTTGAATGAGATCTGGTGCCCTCTGCTGGCAGGCAGGCAGAAGACTGTATAGACTGTATACATAATAAATAAAATCTTTAAAAAAAAAAAAAAGACTTCAGTGATAGCACATGCCTTTAATCCCAGCACTTGGGAGGCAGAGGCAGACGGATCTCTGTGAGTTCGAGACCAGCCTGGGCTACAAGAGCTAGTTCCAGGACAGCCTCCAAAGCCACAGAGAAACCCTGTCTCAAAAAACAAAAACAAAAAAAACAAAACAAAAGACTTCAGTTTTGTGTGTGTGTACATGTACGTAACTGTAAGTGCCCGAGGAGGCCAGAAGAGCACCTCAGATATTCTGGTGCTGTTCCGTAGGAATTCGAGCTGCCCAATGTGAGTGCTAGAATCCAAACTCTGGTCCGCCAGAAAAGTAGCAAGCCCTCTTGACTGCTGAACCATCTCTCCAGCACCACGTTTGTTTTTTTGGTCAGGGTCCTCAGCAGCCCCATCTGGCCTGGAATTTCATGCAGCAGAGGATGACTTTGAACATCTTATTCTTCTGCTCAGCTTCTAAAGGGTTGGAATTATAGGCCACTGTATTCAGTCCATGCCTCGCTGGGTGGGTGGGGTAGAAGTTTCAGCATGGTAGGCACGGGTGCTCCCAGCTGAGCTATACCACCACAGGTTTTTGTTGTTTGTTTGTTTTTATGTTTTGAAGGGTCACAAGCAGCCCAGGCTGTAGCCAAGGATGACCTTGAACTACTAACCCTCCCATCTCTACCTCCCACGTGCTGGGACACAGCCACCCCATGCCAGGCTTGGTCTATTACTTTCTCCTTACCCATTTCCCCCCATGACTCGAAATTGTATTCCTCACCTCTGGCACAGGCTGCTTTCTTTTATCTGACAACAAAGGCAAGAAGCTCCTCCCGCTGCACACTGCTCACGTGCCCTCTATGTACCAGCCCAGCCAGAGGAGCCTGGTTTCTAAGTACATAAAGATCCGTACTACACCACTGACCCTGGCTTTGATCCCCAGCCCTTCAAAAAGTGGATGTAGTGTTGTAGGAGGATAGAGGTTCAAAGCCATTCCTGACCTCCTGGATACATGCAAGCCAGACTCAAAAACTGGAGGCTGGACAAGCCACCACAGGCCACTAGTCTTAGCATTTAGGAGGAAGAGGCAAGTGACTCTCTGAGAGTTGGAGACTAGTCTGATTTATGTAGCAAATCCCAGTCCAGCCAGGGGCTACACAGTGAGACATTGTTTCAAAATAAGTAATTGACTGACTGATTTTTTTTTTTTCAAGTTTCAGGGGACGGGGCTTGTTTCTCTGTGTAACCTCCCTGGTTGTCCTGGAAATGTCTCTGTAGTCCAGGCTGGCCTCAAACTCACAGAGATTCTCCTACCCCTGCCTCTCAATCCCAAGAGCTGGGATTAAAGGCTAGCACAGCCACCACCACCAGTTGACTGACTTAAAACTAGATTTTATCCCCGTGGTGCTGGCTCACACCTTTAGTCCCAGAACTGGGGAGGCTGAGGCAGGAAGATCTCTGTGAGTTCGACACCGGCCTGGACTTCAAGAGGTAGTTCCAGTACAGCCTCCAAAGCCACAGAAAAACCCTGTCTTGGAAAAACAAAAAAACTAGATTTTAAAGGAGGGGGATGCAGGGTCTGGAGAGAGGGCTCAGAGGCAAAGTGCTTCCTGTGCAAACACCAGGACCTGAGTTACAAAAGTTCAACCCTAGAATGATAGTGAAAAGCCAGGTGCACACTTGTAATCCCAGCGCTGGGGAGGCAGAGAATATCAGATTTCTGGGGCTCTCTGGTCAGCCATCCTGGTCCAATCTGCAAGCTTCAGGCCAAGTCAATATGGATGACACCTAAGAAATGATACCTGAGGTTGTGGTTCTCACAGACACGTTGCACATATACACACATACCCACACACGTGCACATGAACACACACCAATATGCACCAATCTGTGATGCTTATTTAAGGACAGAGACGCTTTTTTCATAACTGTGTGTGTGTGTGTGTGTGCGCGCGCGCGCGCGTGCACGCGCGCAATGTGCACACACACACACTTTTAAGCACAACCACCAGGAGGCAGAAGGTGAATGTTTACGAGGTCAAGGCCAACCTGCTCTACATGTTGAGCTTCAGGCCAGAGCTACACAATGAGACCCCATCTCAAAACAAATAATCAACTTAAAAAGAGAAAACAAGGGCCGGGAACATAGGTCAATGACAGAGAGCTTGCCTCACATCTGTGAGGCACTAAGCTTGATTCCCAGCATTGAAAAAAAGAAAATGAGAGAGAGAAAAAAAAAAAAGAAAGAAAAAGAAAGACTCAAACCATACAAAAAGGGCATTGTGCAGTTTTCCTGAGAAATTGGTGCTGGCACTATGGTTCCACTGGGGTTTCCTCCTTGGGGAGGGCAGGTCAGGTTTGCCAAAGGGAAACCAGGGGCTGGGGGGCTATGAGTTCTGGGAATCAGAATGCAGCCTGGGAGTAGCTAGCGGGAAGGAGCTTGGAAGGTCCAAAGCACATCCTCCAATCGTCAGCAAAGCCAGAGCCACAGCCTGCCAGCCAGCTCTGAAGCTGGGCCGAGCAGAGCAAGGAGTGGGGCGATGAGCCAGCCGGGAGACACCAGAGCACTGGAGTGACTGCTGAGTGTGAGGTCAGCATTCGATGGTGGCAGCCAAGGCATGCTGTGTCAGTGTGGAGCATTGCTGCATCAGCGTGGGACATAGGACGTCAGCGTGGGGCATGCTGAGTCAGCATGGGACATGAGGCTGAATCACAGTGGAGCAGATGTACACCCGTGACTTTTCACACATCCTTGGGGAGAATTGTGACCACAGGGTTCCCCAGGAGAATATCACTCCTGTGCCCAGGTCCCTTTGCAATGTGCCTTTGCTGCTGGACCTGTTTATCCTTCTTGAACTGGGCTCCTTGTCATTTGCTCTCACTAACCGGATGCACCACAAGTGATGGTGTCCAGCTTCTGAGGCTAAGAAACCATTGCATTTGCTCTTTTGAAACTCCATTAGCCTGGAAGACCATTAGGGGTCCAGGCATCGCAGCTATTGTAGACTCCCTGACCCAATCAAGCACTCCGAAGCCTTGCAGCCACACACAAGAGCTGTCCAGCCACCAAGGCACAGAACTGCAAGTATTACCCACTCCTGTTGGGTCACTACGTTTTGGGTGTTTTGTTACACAACAAGGACATCACCTGTGTAGCACTTCTTTGATCGCTGTGACATAATACTGAACAGAGAGGAAAGTTGAATATAGTGGTGGTACCTGTCATCCCAGCCCCTGTGAGGTGGAGGAGAATCAAGGCTATTTAGTGAGTTTGAGGCCAGCCTGAGCTAGCCCCTACCTCAAAAAGGAAAACAAGGAGGTGGTAGTGGGATGGCTCAGTGGGTCATGATTTAGGTACTAAGTCTGATGAGATGAATTCAACCCCCAGAAGAACCCACATGGTGGAAGAAGAGTTAATTCCTGCAAGCTGTCCTTTGGCCTCCACACGTTCCTTCTCACACAAAATAATTGAATAAATAAAATAATAAATACACAAATAAACAACATCGTTGATCGTGGTGCTACCTGCTTTTAATACAGCATTCAGACAGCTGAGACAGGAGGATCCAGGTTTTGAGGCCATCCTGAGATCCTACCTCACAAAAATCAAAGTAACAGTCCAGACTCAGAAGTTAAGAACACTTGCTAATGGTCCAAGGGACGGAAGTTCAGTACCCAGCACCTATGTCAGGAGGCTTACAAGCCTTTGCAACTATGGATGCAGGGAATCAAACACCCTCTTTGGGACTGAGAGGACACTGGCAATACACGTGGCACGCACACCCACACATGTGTACGCATACACGCATGCACATACACAATCAAATGTTGCCAGGCATAGTGGTACATACCTTTAATTACAGCACTAGGGAGACAGAAGCAGATAGCTGGGTCTACAGAGTGAGTTCCAGGACAGACAGGTTTATAGTGAGATCCTGTCTTGAAAAACAAAACAAAAATCTTTAAAAATACCCACCAACATAAGTTAAATGAGGTTTAAAATATGTTAATGGTGCTTTGTCTTTTACACAGAAATTCCACTCCTAAGAGTCTAAGTAAATTATCTTGGCAAAGATTTACACAAGAAGATGTTGCCAAAGCTTCACCCCAACACCTGGTAAAAGAGAAAGTTGATCCAATCATTCAGCAACAGAAAACACTTGAGTCAGGGCATATTGGCTCTTGCTTGCAATCCTAGCACTGAAGAAACTGAGGCAGGAGGCCTGCCACATGTTCAAAGTCAGCCTGTCTCAAAAAGAAAAGAAAACATATAGTCAGTCACAGTGTGGCTGTAATCCCAGTACTAGAGAGACAAGAGAATCGCTAATTCAAGGGCGCCCTTGGCTGCACAGTCTTGGTGGTGGGGAGCGGGTAAAGACTTTGTGAACTGATTCTGGCTTGGCGTTCAGCCTCTGCCACTGTGGGACATGGCTCCAGAGAAAACTGTGTCATGTCCTTCAGAGTGAACACAATTTAGTGGCTGGCCAGAAGTTGTGAAACTCAGCCCATAATCTTATCTTTTAAGTCAGTTGGATTCTATCACCAGAGACGGAGATGAAGAGGGAAACATTAATAGATAAGACTCCAGAAGCCACATAAGGAAGGGTTCCTTCTCTCCAATCCCTCAGCGGGTCTGGTTTCTGGTTTAGGGGATTTTGTTTGTTTGTTTTTCCATTTTTTTAATGTTTTTCTTTCTTCAACAATAGCATGTGTTCCTTTGTGAAAAAAAAAAAAGGAAAAGAGAGAAAAACAATGCAAACAACTAAAAGTTTAAGAATCCAGGGTCCAGCAAAATGGCTCAACAGGTAAAAGCCCTTGGCTCCAAGCCTAATGATCCCCAGGTCATACGTGGTGGGAGAAGAGAAGCAACCTCTACAAGCTGTTCTCTGACCGCTCCTGAGCTGCGTACTGTAGGCCAGCCTGGGCTGGAGGAGACCCTGTCTCTAAACAAAACCAGATGGATGCCAGACTCTTAGGTGCTTTCATTTGTACCTTGGATAAGCTTAAATGTGAATTGTCCAAGGCAAAGCAAAGAATGATGGTTATGATGGGTCCTGGGCAGTTCCTCTAAAGGTTTCAGGTTAGTGGATGATTCAGCAGGCAGAAGTCTAAAAGGCCACCTGTTAATCTGCCTGAAGGCTGGTTGGTGTGCTGTGCGTATCCTGCCAGTTGTCAGCCTAATGCCAGGATACCAACACCACCAGCCAGATACAGCCAGGACTCAGCCCTGATGTGGCCTCCAACCCCATCTCCCATCTCCCGAGAGGGACTGCGCCTGTCCCTAAGGTCCCCTGTCCCTGAGGTCCCCGTGCCAGGTTCCCCAGACCCCTGTGGAGTGGCTATGTGGGATCTGCTTTGGTTCGTGTGACACTCAAAGGGCCTCTCTGCCTCTCAGCCCAGAGCTTCCTGCAGCTGAGGTTCACACCCCCCTCTCCATCACCACTCCTGGTCACCTAGGAGTGACCAGGACTAGAAGGTGGAAGGTTGGTCCCTAGATCCTCTAGATAGCTGCCAGGGGTGTTAAAGGGCCCGAGTGAAGGCTCACCATGCTTGGTGGGCCCTGTATTCAAATGCACCTACATGGTGTATAATTTACATAACCATGTTGACTTGTGATTGTGTCGCTAACACTGGATGGAGATTTAATAATTCCATTCTCACTGTGGGAACACAGTCCAAAAATGGAGTTGTTCCAGTGCTTGTGAGAAAACCCCCAAGAAAGCAAAGCAAGAGTCCTTGTGACCTCAGTTTCTTCAAAACACGCAGAACTGTCCTTGGAATGTGCCCCACCCCCAGGTGCAGCGGATAGAAGTGAGTTTACTTCAGACTATTCTCTACAGCTGACGATTTTGTGCCTCCATGGAAAAACATGTTTTTGCCGCGTGCCGCTTGCCTGCCAGGTGCTGCACAGGCCGCGTGCGGCTTCGCCTTGTGATTGGACACTTCACTCACGTGACTCTCAACCCTCCGTGTATAAATTGTCTGACGCTCTAAATAAAGTCAGTGGTTGTGTGAGACTTTACTCCACCTCATCTTCAGGCTCCACTCTCCCAGCTCCACCCTGCCAATTAGAGCCGCAAACAGTTGCCATACACTTTTCTAGCTTGGAGCTAAGAGTAATCCATCCCCTGCAGAGGCTATGGACCTTTGAAACATTGTCCGTGGCCTGGGGGGTTGGGACCAGACATTCAATTAAAGCCTCTTCCAAGAATCTCCACTATATACTGGAGGGGAGCCCCACCAACGCACACAAGGACCAGTGACGACACCCCAATCTGTTTGAGGGGCTGCAGGGGAGGTGGGGTGTGACTTCCAGCTGGCTTTCTGCCTGGATAGTGGATAGTGCCTGGATAGTGCCTGTCTGATGGCCCACTATCCATATCAGAGTCCTGTAGAGCTGGGTGGCCTGCTGAGCTTCCAAGCTGGGCCTGAGATTGGAAAGGGGGGCTAGAACTTGAGTTCTTGACTTGGCTGAGAGAAGGCCTCAGGAGCAGATGTCTCCACCCAGAGCTTTGCTGAGGCCTGGGTGAGGGGGGGAGGAGGGTTCCTGCTCTTTGCCCCAGGTGCTGAGTGCAAAGAACTGCCTACTTAAAAAAAGCAAAACAGGACATTAGCTAACTATGAATTCCAAAAAGAGAATAATGCATAATAATGACATAAGAAGTCCCCAAAGCTGTTTATCTGAAATTCAAATTTAACCCCACCACCACCACCACAGCTGGTGCACTCTCTCACTACCACAACAACCCGTGAGTCACACAGCTGGTGACCTTCAGGCAAATGTTTTGAAGGGAACTGCATCGTGGTTTGGGGGGAATCCCCAACTGTCATCAAAACATGTGTTGGCATAGCAGAAACCCCAAAATAATGTCACGGGTGGAAACAGAAAAGGTGACAAGTCCTGCGTGCCTTGGGGTGAGGGTGTTCTTTAGGACTGTGGGGCTGTCCGCGGCTGGAGTGTTGGCTCCTTCCCCACAGCTGGCTGCAAGCTCAGGATAGCTGAGAGCAGACTTTCCAGGCAAAGCCAGGGGAGGAAAAAGTCTCCTCCAGTGACAGGTCCTGGCTGTGGAGATACTGAATGTCTCCTTCTTCATGGATACCTTGTGGGCTTTATAGGAGGAAATAAGTTTGAAGCACTTGGCACACAGTCGGCACCTGCAGTCAATGGTGGCCCTTGAAATGTTGCCCAAGTGAGCTCTTACACTTGTGTGTGGTGGTGGAGCACGCCTTTAATCCCAGCACTAGGGAGGCAGATACAGGTGGATCTCTGTGAGTTTGAGACTAGCCTGGTCTACAAGAGCTAGTTCCAGGACAGCCTCCAAAGCCATAGAGAAACCCAGCCTCACCCCCCCTCCCCCTGAAAATCAGGTGTGGTGGTAAGAGCCTGAAATCCCGTACTTAAAGAGGCCACAGGTTCAGGGCTTTAGAGTCATCTTGGTTGCATAGTGAGTTTGAGGCCAAATACCTGAGACCTTATCTCAAAAACAAACAAGCAATAAAACCAATGGTGGAAAAACTGTGTATGTAAACTGTTTCTTTAGTCATCTGTGATATTAGGCCAGGAAGTCACCTGTCACTTCTTTGCTTTGGTTACATTTTTCTTTCACCAGCAGAGCCCAGAGGCACTCTACAGTTAGCTTTGAGAGTCCAGGGCGCCCGGAGAAGGGAGCAGGACAAGCTCCTACAGTAGCTCTTGAGTGGGCTGAAGGGACCTGGAGGATCCGGAAGGGCCCCAGGGAAGACAGCTCACTTCCTCTTGTGCCAGGCCCTCCAAGAGGCCCCGGCAAATAAGCTTCAGTTACAGCCTGCCGGGAAAACCCCTGAAGTTGAATTTCTCTTCCTTCAACACTTGAGTTTCTTAGAATGAAACTGAAAGCCCTTAGGAGAAACCCTACCACTTCCCCTTCCCCAGAAGGAGGAACTTGGACTGCCCTAACAGGAACGTCCTGGTGGGCCTTCTGGGAAGCCATTACCACTTCCCTGCTGGGGAAAACCGCAGGCGGGGGTGGGGGCGGGCCAGGGAGCCGCTGCAGACCGGTCCCCACCTTCACCTTAGAAAATGCCACCACCTCTTGGGGTCTTCACTGTACACATGCATGCATGCACGCAAGCACGCACGCACGCTGCTGTTCAGCACAGCCATCCTGCAGCACCCACCAGCTGGGGTCCTGTCAGCTTTCTGTTCCCCTGCCCATGTGTGCCATGTCAGGAATGGGGTTCCTAGTGGGGACACGAAGCTGGGTTTTAGTATATCATACATCCCAAAGTGAGCATGGATGATGATGGAGAGGGCCCATGCTAGGTAAGGTAGGGGGGTCACGACACACGCTCCATAGTGGCTGCCATTTGCTCTGCTTTCTAGAGGGGACTTGACTTCTCTCTGGGGATCAGGGACTTCCCAGCCCAGACTCACACAAGGACTGCTGCTACCGCTGGGGGGTTGCTATGGATAATCATATCTAACAAAGGCTCTGTCCCACCCCCCACCACCACCCAAAGTGTCCTGAGTCCTGATGTGACCCAGTATCTGGCTACCATGTTGGGAACAAACGCCAGATTAAGACAGTGCAAGACCTGCGGCAAGAGCCCCGTATGCAGATGTCTGTCTTCCCAGCACTTGGGATGCTGAGGCAGGAGGATGGGGAAAGGAGTTTGCGGCCAGCTTGGGTTAGATAGTCAGGCCCTGTGTAATAGCCGGAGGCAGTGGGGAGGCACAGTGAGTGGGTAAAGGCGTTTGCTGCTGAGCTTGGCTGGCTGAGTTTGCTCTCTGGAGTTTCCACTCCCCTAGCACATTGTCCCTTGACTGTCACACAGGCACATGAGCACACACACACAAACCCAGATTCTGTGACTGTACACTTCCAATCCTAGCAGCGCTTGGTGGGTGGAAGCAGAAAGATCAGGAGTCCAGGGTCAGTTTGGGCCAAGTGACACTTTGTATCAAAGACACACAAACAGCCCCTTTACTAGATGGATTTCCAGCCCCGACCCAAGTAAGAGACTGAGTACCCCCCCCTAACTTAAGTGCATTCATTTCACCTGGAGATCACCTGACCATCAGGTTGCCTGCAGTCTCAGGGGTAACGGCCAATGAGGACCTAGCGTATCTCCACACTGATGAGGAAATACACAGACAAATGGAAGAATGTAGTGCTATCTACGAGGCCTTGGGGCTGAGAGTGCCACATGCTTACAGGCCCAGACAGCCATGCGTGGACATGAACACGTGTGTGCGGCTGTGGAGACACGGGGCCACCTGCCATGGTGTTCCAGAGTACCAGTCCTTTGGTTTGTTCCCCAATATCAGCAGTGCTGTCCTCTGGCCAGCAGGTGGTGCTGTGCACCGCCTCTGCAGGCTTGGTCCAGCCTTAAAGAAGTCACACACTGGCTGTCAGGAATGAAGAAGAGGCCAGAGCAGGCACAGAGTCCACAGAGGATATGGGCTGGCTGGAGCTCCTGGGGAGTCATTCTGGTTTTCCTATCTAGCAACCCCTGGGGGAGGGAGGCTCTAAAGCCAGACCTGAGGAGACACAACACAACAGGACCTCTTAAGTCCTGGCAGCATTGAGCACAAGGGTTACAAAACATGGCCTCAGAGTCCCATGGCTACCTCTGCTTGGCTGTGTGGCCCGGAGTAAGTCTCTTAACTTCTCTGAGTGGGTTTTCTTGTTAAGAGGGGCCGTGGGCCAGTGAGATGGTTCAGTGCACAAGCACTTGTACAACACAAAACATGATGGCCTGAGATCGACCCCCAGAACCCACAAAGATGAAAGAACCTAGCTATCTTCTGACCTCCACACACCCATGCTACTACTACTAATAATAAAATAATAATAATAATAATAATAATAGAAGAATCATGACAGTCCATGAAATGAGATTGTGTGCTTTGTGGAGCAGGGGCTCTTGAATGAGCCTGTAATCTCTGAGGTAGAGGCGGATGAAGGCTGGGGGCAGGGGGCCAGCAGGAGTTCAGGGCCAGCCTGAAATAAGTGAGACCTAGTGTCAAAAAAAAAAAGAGAGAGAGAGAGAGGGTCAGGACAGGAGAGGCTGCTGTGTGCTTAGAAACACTGTTCTCACAGAGGACCCTGGTCCCTATAGTGCCCACGTGGTGGCTAACAATGGCTTTAACTCCAATCCCAGAGAAGCCAGCACTTCTGACCTCCACTGGCTCCTGTGTGTATGTTCTGCACACACACACACACACAAAAAAAAAATACATAAATACACATAAACTTTAAAGTAAAAGAAGGGGGAGGGTCTGTCTGGCTTGTTAGAATACATCTGAGCAGTTCCACCTCCCAAGTAGCAGGTTGGCAGGTTCTGGGGCGGAGTGTGTGATTTGTGTTTCCATCCAGTTTCTGGGCGGTTCTGGTGACCCCAGCTGAGAATCGCAGGAGGCTAACAGTCCCAGGAAGCCCGGTTTGCACCAGTCAAAACAGCAGCGGCAGCCAGTGAGGAGGAGATAGAGGCAGAGGAGACAGATGGGCACACCCCAAGGCTGCAGGGGTCCTTGGGGAGGAGAAACCTCCCCCTCCACCAGGAGCCTGGGCGGAAGGAAATGGAGAAGGAGGGTCGATCACTCTTTCCCGCCACATCTGTCAGCATGGCCAGCCCCGCCCCCAGCAGGCCTGCAGGGAAGGGGTGGACCCAGGCACTGGCCCGGCAGGACGCCCAGCCTCCTCGATCCACGTGGCTACAGCCTTTCCCTGGAACGGGCGGGTGGGTCAGTTCCCCTCTCAGCCTGGCCTCCGCTGGGCCTCTGGTTCTGGGAATTCGCGTTTCCTTTCTCTTTCCTTTCCCTTTTCAATATTAGACTCCAAACAGAATATCGTAAAAAATAGCGCAAGGCCATCACAGTGCATCAGTGCAACTCAGAGAAGTGGGGGAAAAGAAGGAGGGGGAATGACAGTAACACCCCAAAACAGTCTCTGGTGAATAACCACGGCCTGCTTCTGGACTGGGGCTGTAGCGCCACGCCAGGGGAGCTTGCCCAGTGTTCTGAAGGCTGAGGTTCAACCTCTGCAGAGAACAAAAGTTGCTGGGGATTTCTTGGAGACAAGAGTCTGCAGCAACTAGGCTAGCCTCCAGTTTCCACCCTCTGACCACCTCCTCCTCCCTAAATGCTGGGGTCCCGGCTTTCATCGCTGTGCTGGTTGGTTCACTTGGCACAGGGGCTGCAGCCTGGGGCTTCATGCACGCTAGCCAAGCACTCTACTATACCTGACCTCCATGCCCAGACCCATTGGGGGGGTTGTTTGTTTTCAAAAAAAAAAAACTATTTACACTTACTGTTTATGGAGGGGAGCATGTGGCAGTCAGAGGAAAACTTGTAGGCAGGAGCTGGTTCTTCCATCCCACCATGAGAGTTTCCGGGATGGAACTCAGGCCATTAGGCTTGGCGGCAAGCACCCTTACCCACTGAGACCCCCCCCCCTTTTTTTTTTTTTTTGGTGTCTCACTTTGTAGCCCTGGCTGACCTGGAATTTGCTCTGTAGACCAAACTGCCCTCAATCATGATCCTTCGACCTCTGCCTCCTAAGTACTGGGATCACAGGAGTGCGCCACCTGGCAATAGCGTACAAAGTCAATTTTGCTTTTCTCTGTGTGTCTGCCTGGCACAGGACATTAAATCCGTTTGTTACTTTAGAGTGAGCATGGACCTTTGAGAGTAAAATACTTAGGAGAACAGAGCTTAAGGCCCACACAGTGACCTCCCAGCAAGGTAAGAAAAAGGGTCCCCAGGAGTCATACCCCTCTGCTGCAGGCTCATTATTTATTTATTTATTTAGCTTCCCTACATAATCCTGGGGAAGGGCCATATGACCTTAAGTGCTGCCTTGTGTTTCAGAAGGCTCGCCCTAGGGAACTTCCTAGAAAGGGACTCACTGGGTCAAAGGGCATGAGACTTGGAATACTCTGTGTATTTAAAGAGACAGCTTTCTTGAAGAGGTTGCCCAGGTTGGTGGTAGCATTGGCAGTCTGTTAGGCCCAAGTGGCATCAAACCCTGCTAGACCAGCTCACCATATGTGAGATCCAAGGAGGCATAAGGATGCCTTGCAAGGCAAACCCCCTGAGCTAGGCTGTGCTGCTCTTCTGCTTGGAGGCCATGGTTGCTCTGGACGGTCACGCCTCCTGTTCCATGTCCAGTCTGCACACAAATGGGACATCAAAATACCCCCTCCAACTATATCCCACTCTGCCTCCTACGCAGCTACCTGCGTAGCCCTGTTCCATCTCCTCCAGCGCCATCCCTTGTCTCCTTAGCAGCTCCTCTGCCAGGAGATCCTGCCAAAGCCAACCCCGAAGCAGGGCACGGTGGCAAGCGCCTTTAGTCCCAGCACTGTGAGTGAGAGGCCAGCCCGGCCTACATAGCAAGTTCCAGACCAGCAACATAGTGAGACCATGTCTTAAAATAAAACAAAAAAGAGTTGGGCATGGTGGCTCACTCCTATAACCTCAGAACTTGGGAGACAGGAGTATTGCTGTATGTTGGAGGCCAGCCTGAGCTACAGAGCAGACTGTGTGGTGGAGGCACAGACCCATAGTTCTAATACATGAGAGACAGGAGCAGAAAGCTCAGGAAGTCAAGGCCATTCTTGACTGCATAGCGCTTGAGATCTGGCTAAACAAGGGCTGGGAGATAACAGTTCAGCCTGTGTAGTGCATGCCTAGGACTCAAACAAATGTCAGGCATGGTGTCATATACTTGGGACAGCAAAGCTTGGGAGATAGATTGGTCAGGATTCTTGGGACTCATTGGTCAGTCATTCTGGCCTAATCAGTCTGTTAGAGACCCTGTCTCAAAAGAAAGTGTCTGGTGTTCCTGAGGATGGCCCTCAAGGCTGTCCTCTGTCTCCACATATATGCATGCACACACACACACACACACACACACACACACACACACACACACACACGAACACACACACAAACACACGCATGCAGTTAAATACGAAAACCTCATGTGATGGCACTACCCTTTGGTCTCAGCACTCAGAAGTAGAGGTAGGTGTGTCTCTGAATTTGAAGCCGTCCTGGTCTACATAGTGAGACCTTGTCTCAAAACCAAAACCAAACCAAACCCCTCAGGTTGTCTCAGACCAGGACTCAGTTCAAAGACTCTCCTGTCTCCTGTCGCACTGGGTAAAATACCTCACTGTGATCCCCACGATGGCTCTCCCCAGCTTCCTTGTGTTTCTTCTATCCCTGACCCCCTTAAAACACTAGGAAACTCATTCCTGCCCCAGGGCCTTTGCGCATATGTGATCCCCTCCTGGCATACTTCCTCAGATGTATGCAGGGCTCCCTGCTCAGATGTCACTGCAAAACAACCTCGGAGTCTGTCTCGGAAAGGACCCCCTGTCTATTCTACCACACCTGGCACTCATGGCTGTCCCTCCCTTATGCCCTGCCATGGGTCTGCAGACCCGCTTACTGCAGTGTCTTCCTTCCTAAGAGAAAGCCCCTGTGGATGTAGGACTCCAAAGGTTAGTTATCTCATGACCCAGGAGTCTCTCATTGTCTGGTCTGTGGTAAGCACACTGGTGACTAGATCATTACCTGTGGTTTTCCCTGAAGGTTCTGGGCCCAGTCACAGATGCGGAGGCAGGGCAGGGTTGGCTTGTACATGTGGCCACAGAGAGGAGGAACCTGACACTTACAACACTGGAGCTGTGGGTGAGTCCCTTGACCTCTTTGAGCCTTGATTGTGTCATCCATAAAATGGGCATGACCATGCCTGTGCCATATCCGGTGACTGGGAGCAGTTGAGTGACAGGGATAGGTCAGCAAGACACAGGGCTGGCTGCCTGACTGTAGCCACAGGTTCCAAGGAACTGTTCCCTTCCCTGAGCCCCTAAAGGTTCCACAGGGATTGTGTGTGTTTGAGTGTGTGTGTGTGTGTGTGTGTGTGTGTGTGTGTGTGTGTGTCCCTGTTGTGATTCATGTTAGTCCTAACTCTGGGTCTCCCTGAAGGAGGAAGCATGTCTCCTCACACTTGTAGCTCCTCAGCGCCAGTCTTCCTAGGCAGCCAAAGACACCAAAAGTTACAGATCTGTGGTGGGTACAATACTGCATGCTCAGGGACTGGACTGCTTGGGTTCTGGGCTGCAGATCCTCAAGAATGCCAGGTGAGACACAGGAGGGCTAGTACACTGGCCAAGTTCACACAGGGATGTGGCCTGGCCAGTCTCCTCTTTGGGGACACGTCACATGGTTGACATCTTTCCTGGATGAGGGAAGAGGCCAGGGGCTGCCCACTTACATTCCTCCTAGTGTGTATGCAGGATCTCACCCAACAGGGCAGGAGGCTTTGCCCCATGCCACAGATGGGGCCGTGACTACCTTTCCCAGTGCTGTCACAGGGCCCGGACAGGCCCTCCAAGAGGTCGTGGGCGCCAATGGGTCAGGGCCAACATGGCTGTGGAGGTTACCCCACCCCGCTCAGAAGGCTGAGTAGCCCAGCTGCTCACACCCAGCCTTGTGCTGAGCTTAGGTTGACTGAGTCCTGGTGGAGCTACTTGGGGCTCCAAGGGTCTACCATGCTCTCATCTCTTTTATCTGCCATCTTAGGGGACCAGCTAGAGCGAAACTCCTTTTAGAGAGGTCTCGGGGCCAAGGCTCAGCTGGGTGGAGGAGCCAGGGGATCGACTCAGAACTCAGGAATGGGTGAGGTCTGACAAAAGGCGGACACATCTTCCACCCCAGCCCAGGGTCCTGCTCACTCCTCACAGAGGAGTTTCCTGGGGACAGGCAGTGACCTGCAGGCTGCCTGTGTGGGAAGCAGCTTGGCGTGGCGGCTCTCACCGGCTCATTAGGGGTGATTCACCCAGAACTCACCCAGCTGTCAGGGACCTGTCCCCCTGCCACTGGAACCAGCTAAGCAGGCACCCTGGACGGGCATAGAGTCCTTCGAGCTGCCCTCCCCCACCCATGGTGCCCAGGGCATACCCTGCCAGTCACCCAGAATTTAGAGTGCCTCTGTTTGACCAACAGGTGTTTACTGAGTACCTGTTGTATGTCAGGCACTAAGCTTAGTGTTGGAGATTGAGCCAGACTCCAGCCACCCTGCCTTGGAATGCACACACTCAAAGGGAAAGTCATTAAGATTGTGATCCCAGCCACTGGGCACAGACTCATAGCAGAGGCTCAGGGGTTCAAGGACACCCGGAATAGTGAGGCCTGGCTCAACATAAACAAACACAAAACATGAATAATAAATACGTGAGTCATATAATCTTTTTGTCCCTGTGTGGTTTTACTGAGACAGGGCCTCTGTATGTAGCCTTGGCCATCCTGGAACTTGCTATGTAGACCAGGCTGGCCTCCACCTGTCTCTTCCTCCTGAGTGCTAGGATTAAAGGCATTGTACCACCATGTCCAACCCATAATAAGCTCTTGAAGATTGTGTTATAGTGAAAAATAAATCCAAGAGGACTAGGAGATGGGAGTTGTCAACTTTAAAAATTATTTTTGGTGTGTGTGTGTGTGTGTGTGTGTGTGTGTGTGTGTGTGTGTAGTACCCACAGAAGCCAGAAGAGGTGTCAGTTCCCCTGGAGCTGAAGTTATAGGCAATTGTGACTCACATGACATAGGTGGTGTGATCTGAACTCAGGTTCTCTTCAAGAGCAGCAGCCTCTCTTAACTGGTGAGTCATCTCTCCAGGCTTATTTATTGTTATCTGTGTAAACCTGGAGTCCTGAGTTTAATCCCCAGAACCCACACTTTAAACAATGGAAAAAGTGGGGAGGTGATGGCCACGTCTTTAATCCCAGCACTCAGGAGGCAGAGGCAGTGGATCTCTGTGAGTTTGAGGCCAGGATAGTCTACAAAGTCAGGACAGAGATTGATACAAAGATACAAAGAAAATCCCTGTCTCAAAAAAGAAAAAGAAAAAGAAAAACGAGAGAGAGAGAGAGAGAGAGAGAGAGAGAGAGAGAGAGAGAGGGAGAGAGAGAGAGAGAGAGAATGGGCCAGGTAAGGCCTTTCACATTGTTCAAGGTCATCCTCTGACACATACTGAGTTTGAGGCTAGCCTGGGACAACTAGCTAAGACCCAACCTCAGTAATAGCGCCAAACACAGAAAGACAGGAACTAAGAAACAGTTAATTTGTAAACAGATGTGAAGGTGAAATTTGTTTTTGTTTTTAATACCCCCCCCCCAAATTCCCAAAGCTTGACTTAGAATTTTGCCAAAGCCCCAAAGTAAATTTTCAAAATCCCTGCTTTCTGATGGAGAACAGAGCTCCTGGCTGCATGGCGGCAGGGGTCCCAGATCACTCTGGGGTGGTCCCTGGGTCCTTGTGTGGTCACCATGACTCACTGCCCAGAGTCAGGGCTTCTCCACCTCCCAACCAAAGGCAGACCCCAGTGCTGAGGGCCACCCTCAAGCCCTCAACAAAACTGTTTATTGAGTGTTCTGCAGGGGCTGTGAGGGAGTGGGGCTGGGGGGAGCAGGTGCGAACATCCTTGTGCACTGGCCTCCTGGATCCTGCCTCAGCGCATCCTAACACCTCACCTTGCCTTCTCAGTTAAAGCCATATCTGGAAAAAGATCCTGCTGTCGATGGCAATGGTGACACCTGTGGTCCCGGATGGAGTAGAAACCACAGACATCATCAGTGCTTCCCTCTTCTCAGGCCCTCCAGGACCAAAGTCTGGGGTCAGGGAGGCTCCCCAAGGTGGGTCTTGTCTCCTCCCTGGGCTCACAGGGCTCTTGGCCCAGCCACTACTGTCTCTTGCCCTGTGATGAACAGGACCATCTCGGCTGCCTTAACACATGGGATTTTCAGGAAGGGTTTCAGTTACAGAGCAGGTCTATTCCTGGAGCCGGTGACCCAGAAAGCACAGAAATGTGAGGACCCTTGGGAAGGGCCATAGGAGGGCTCCATTGCCCCAGCCCACATGCCTCCTAGACCTGCTGGGACAGGTGTGCCTGCAGACTTCCAAGGTTGACAAACTGGTACCTGGGGGGCTCTGGATCAAAACGGCCCCAGATGGCACTGACAACCAAAGCCAGCCCTGTGGCCCTCTGGTGGCCATGATCTCCATTTCCGAGCCCTACACCTTCAGGTGCTTGGTCACCCACAAGTTCTCTGGGCTAGGGTAGGCACCAGGACAGTTCAAAGCCCAAGGACACACTGTCTCTGTCTCTAAGACATTTTTGTTGAGAATATGAAAATTACAACAGATTAATGTGGGGCTCCTCTCAGGTTTGAGAGCCACAGGAATCCAGGAAAAGAGGGGGACAGCCATGGTGAGGGTCAGGAAGCAGTAGTCCCTTCACAGCCTCACAGAGCTTTGGTCAGCTGTCACCTGTATCTCCCTTACCATCTGTGTTCCCACTCTGTCTCTTTATGTGTCCATTGTTATCCATCAATCTATCTATTCAACCCACAAAGTGAGTCCTGGGATTAAAGGCCTGAGCCACCACCGCTTTGCCTATGCAAATCTTAAACTTGCTATCCTTCTGCCTCCCCCTCCTGAGTGCTGCGATTACACTCAGGAGTGTGCACCACCACTGCCAGTTTATAAGGTGCTGGGGACAGAACCCAGGGCCTCCTGCATGCTGGCTAAGCACTAGACCAACATTCTCTGTATGCTTAACACTGTACCAAGTTGTGTGCCTACAAGATGCTAGAAAAATTCAGCAGTAACTATTAGCACTTGGGGAGGCAGAAAACAGGCAGATCTCTGGGAGTTCGAGGCCAGCCTGGTCTACAAAGCTACACAGAGAAACCCTGTCTCAAATAAACCACACACACACACACACACACACACACACACACACACACACACACAAAGATAAGGAAACTCACCAGGTGTGGTGGTGGCACACACCTTTAATCCCAGCACTGTGGAGGGAGGCAGAGATAGTTGGAGCTCTGTGAAGTCAACCTGGTCTACAAAGTGAGTTCCATGCTAACCAAGGCTACATAGTGAGACATTACCAGCAAAAGTATATATATATATATATATATATATATATATATATATATATATAAATATATATATATATATATATATATATATATAAAAATGAAAACAGTACATTAGGTGCTTTGGCAGGGCATATACTAAAAACCACACATATGTCCATAAGTAACTTAATGAAATAAAATTATTATTATTACTTTGTTTTCTTCTGTTTTTGAGACAGGGCCTCTCTGTAGCCGTGACTATCCTGTACTCACTCTGTAGACCAGGCTGGCCTCAAACTCAGATCCTGCCTGTCTCCAGAGAGCTGGGATTAAAGATGTGTGCTGTTATGATAAAGCGCGAGGGGAACCTTGGCGGATTCCATGGCAGGCGAGGGTGACCGAGGTGGAGGGACAAGCATGCCAGGCAGACAGTTTAGTGAGAAGTTTTATTAGAAAGGGGAAGAGGGAGGGAAGAAAAGAGAAGAGGTAAAGAGACACAGACAGAAACTGAGGACAGAAGAGAAGAGGGAGACGGGAAAAGTCCTATCTACCCCGTATAAGTGGCGGGGTCTTTCTTTTAAAGGGGTCCTTTGCACTTGCATGCTGACCAGGGTACTGCCTGAGTGCATGCTGCCAGGAGACAGGGGCAGGCAGCATGAAGCCTGATTCCTTGCATGTGGCACCACCACCCGGCTATTACTTTTATTGTTTTATTATTTTGTTGTTGTTTGAGACAGGGTCTTTCTACATAGACCTGGCTGTCCTGGCATTCACTATGTAGACCAGGCTACTCACATCCAAATACTTTATTTTTTAAAGGGAGCCTAAGTTCCTTGGCCACAGGCCCCACAGTCCCCTTTGCTGGAGGAACTGAACTCAGAACCAGGCACACGCAGTCAGTGGGTAGCACACTTGAGAAGTAGTTGAAGATTTTCCTTTAACTCCTCAGTGTTGCAGGATGTTTTTGTTTGTTTTTGTTTTTGAGACAGGGACTTGTGTAGCCCAGGCTGGCCTCAGATTTGATATGTGGGTGAGGACGATCTTGAATTTCCTTTCCCATCCATCTTCCTAGGGTGGGGAATTTACAGGTGTGCCCTCACTGTGCCCAGTATATATAGTTCTAGGGATGAAACCCCACACTTTGAGTGTGCTAAGCAAGCGCTCTACCAACAGAGTCACATCCCCAAGCCTCTGGATTTTGACAACAACAACAACAAACATAACACACTTTTTGTCTCTTAAAGCAATTTCACAGCATAGATGCAAGCTTACTCCTATCTCCTATTTCACTAGGGTGGGGGAGGGGCAGCGGGGCCGGGGTGGGGAGCAACAGGTCCATGGCAACCCTGGAAAGGACACATAGGAAGTCACACAATTGGATAGCAATGACCAAAAGCGTGGCTGCAGGTGCCTCAGGACACCACTACCAGTGGCCTTGTGAAGTCAGGGCTGGGAACCCTGGCTGGCTCAGGAGCCTGTGTCCACCTGGCCAGGTGCTACATCCTAATAAACCCGGGTGGGTCCTGACCTCATGGCAGGACACACCTGCTCCAGATGGAGGTTTGACCTGAGTGCCCAGCCAAACCTGCAAGTGCCACACTGTGCCGCTGCCAGGCCCAGAAAATGTTGGTCTGGTCAGAAAGGTCAGGCTGGAGTCCAGCTAAGCACAGAGGCCTGGCAGCAAGCACCCATGGGGTCAGACTGGGGACAGGAGGCCACTGTGCTATGAGCCCACTGTGTCTGCTGTCCTTGGGGGTCAAAGAGGAGAGGGTGGGGACCAAGTCCACTGGACCTCTGCCCTGTTTCCCACCCTGGGCCAAGTGTGGGCCACTAGAGTGATGGTTGTGACCAGCGGTTTGCAGAAAAGGGCAGCAGAATGGCCACCCAGTGGCCAACCACATCTGTTGGGGCCTTTCATTATGACATTTTCCCTGCTGATCACAAAAGGATCTTGTATTCACAATATGAAAATTGGGGATTACAAACAACCCACATATGCACAAAACACCACCCATGGTACTGTCTTCTTTCAACTCTATAAAGTCCAAAAGTTAAAAGACAAATGCCAGGGCTAGAGAGACTGTTCAGCAGTTAAGAGCACTAGCCGCTCTTCCGCTCTTCCAAAAGACCTGGTTCATTTCCCAGCACCCTCAGGGCAGCTGACTCTAGTTCTGGCCTCCAGAGGCACTATGCACACGTGGAACACAGACATACACTCAGGCAAAATACCCACACATAAGTTTTTTTAGATTTATTTATTTTACTTTAAGTAAATAGTTAAAGACAGAAACAAATGCTGCCATATCCCCCACCCACTCACCCATTGCCCTGCTCTTCCCTCCCCCAGACTGGTAGAGAGCTGGCATCGACAGAGCATTCTGGAAGGTTCCTTCTCATCCATGAGAAGGGAAGACAGTGTGCCAGAAGGAAAATAAAATCCTGGTTACTGGCTGGAGAGATGTCTCAGAGGTTAAGAGCACTGGCTGCTCTTCCAGAGGTCCTGAGTTCAATTCCCAGCAACCACATGGTGGCTCACAACCATCTGTTATGAGATCTGGTACCCTCTTCTGGTGTGCAGATACACACAGAAGCAGCATGTTGTATACATAATAAATAAATAAAATCTTTAAAAAAAATCCTGGTTACTATGCTGATTGACCACACACAACACAACATACACACAATATGACACACAATACACAAACATACAACCCAACACACACACACAGTATAACACACAACACACACACAATACAGCACACCCCACACCACACCAACACAATACATACAACACATACAACACACACACAATAACACACAACACATAATACAACATACAACACACACAATAAAACACAGCACAAAATACACACACACACACACACACACACACACACACACACACACCTCAGGACTAGGGAGATGGCTGAAGCAATAAAGGGCTTGCTAGGTAATGTGAGGACATACATTGGGACCCCAAAACCAAGTTTGTTTGTTTTTTTTAAATGTGGAAACAGTGGCTCAAAAAAAAAAAAACAAACATTCAGGGCTGGAGAGATGGCTCAAAGGTTAAGAGCACTGGCTGTTCTTCCAGGAGACCTGGGTTCAGTTCCCAGCACCCACATGGTAGGCAGTTCATGGCTGTCTGTAACTCCAGCTGCAGGGATCTGACGTCCTCACACTGACATACATGCAGATGAAACAGCAAAGCACATAAAAAAATTCATATATCTTCAAATCCCTCACGTAAGTTATAGATGCTGATATAAAAACATGTTCATAGACACACAGGTAACTGACGCCCGGGTTCTTGTCTTTATCTTCTCCTTTTAAAGCGGAATCTCATGTCGTCCAGGCTACCTACAACTCACTATGTAGCCAAGGATGACCTTAAACCCTTGAGCCCCAGGGTTCTGTTTCCCAAGTGCTGGGATCACAGGCATAGGACACCACATGAGGTTTGGAGAATGGACCCCAGGGCTTTGTGCACTCTGTAAAGTATTCTGTCCATTGAGACGTATCCCCAAATGTTCTTTGGTCATGTGATTTAAAAGATTTATATTTGAATGATGTGTATATGTGCATGGGTATGGGGGTCCACACACATACAGGTGCCCCAGATGGGATTCACAGGTAGTTGTGAGCCACCCAGTATGGGTAGGCGCTGGGAACTGACCTTGGGTCCCTCTGCAAGAGCATTGAGTGCTCTTAACTGCTGAGGCATCTCTCCAGCTATGTGATCACATGATCTAATGGATCCAAACAGGCTGTCACAGAGAGCTACCCATTGCAGGTAAGCAGCCCTGTCCCCCTTCCCCCCTCCCCCCCCAGACACACACAGACACACTGGCTCTGAGCTTGCCGAACCCTCCAGGGTTTTGGTGACCACCCTCTACAGGACATGTTGAGAGCAGGCTGAACCATGAGGATGGGCCCCAAAACACCAGCATCCACGTGTCTGAGTGCACAGTACAGTGAGGAGGGTGTGTGGTGCAGCTGAGAGGCCCGGGGGAACACAGGACCTGCAGGTGTCCCTCGTGCAGCAGCCCATTAACTGACCGAGTTAATTGCATTAGGCTATCCTCCCTCTATAAAAACAGTTCTCATTCTGGATGGACAGTGGGCGCTGCTCCCTGTGGGTGAGCTGCATCTGCCACGCCCACAGGCCTGACCTCTGCTGCTGGTCTTGGGAGCCACACCCTAGCCACCAAGCCCAAGCCAGGCTTTGGCCTGAGACAGGTATCTATTTACAAGCTGAGTAGGCAGGCAGGAAGGACCATTAAACTGCTCCGGGGATCTTCTGTTTCGGACAGTGACTTCCCAAGCCATCAGGATTCCACTTCCTTCTACACCGATGTGCTGGGGATGCTGAGGGAGACAGTGGTGGGCAAGAACAAGGAGCTGAAAGCCACTGGGAAGCAGAAGCCACAAGAGAGTCAATGGCTGTAGTTGACTTTGGTCTTGGCTTCCAAGGCTCGGAGAAAGAATTGGGGTGTCCCTGTAGAAGAGCTGTGCTGTGTCACTTGGGGCCCCTCCCCTGGCTTCTCACCTTCCCAGTGCAGCTTTCCTGTGGCGCCTCCATCCTTTTTGTCAGTAGCCAGAGTGGGTCTGGGTGTCCCACCAACTGTGGGACCCTCGGTGATGTTCGGGGAGGTCACAGGTCCCTGAGGGGCTATCAAGCAGAAGCTCAGTATTGGGGTTACTGACCCCACAGTCAGGCTGCCTTCATGACAGCCGGTGGCCTCCTCTGCCCCACGGGAAGATGGAAGATGTCTTCCCTGGGCTGGGGGACTTTGTCAATAATCTCTCTTTGAGAGGAAACTGGCCTCTGAATTAATTCCCTGGGTCTCAGATTGTAGCGTCTGCTTGATTTTTTGTTTGTTTGTTTGTTTGTTTTTTGAGACAGTGTTTCTCTGTATTGTTTTGGAGCCTGTCCTGGAACTCGCTCTGTAGACCAGGCTGGCCTCGAACTCAGAGATCCCCTGGCCTCTGCCTCCCGAGTGCTGGGATTAAAGGCGTGCACCACCAATGCCCAGCTTTGATTTTTTTTTTTTAATGTGTTTGTAAGATTTTTTTTAGGAGGGGGGTTGTTTTATTTCAGGGTCTCTTGTAGCCTAGGCTGACCTTGAACTTACTATATATATCTGAGAATGACTTCAAACTTATCAAATCTTGTTATTAGTTGTTATTCTGAGACAGGGTCTCACTTCGTAGCCCTTACTGGCCTGGGACTTGATACATAGACCTGGGTAGCTTTGAACTCAGGTATCTACCTGCTTCTGCCTTCCAAGCCCAAGAATTAAAGACATGCACCTGCCGGGCGTTGGTGGCGCACGCCTTTAATCCCAGCACTCCCATGTCCAACCACACAGCTTGTTTTGACACTTCAGCAGGCTAAAGGATGTCAAGTATCCTTGCCCAAAGCATGGCACAGGGACGGAAGGGACGTTGTGCCCATCTGTCCTCTCTGGTCTTGGCTTTTCTGATTACAGGAACTGGCCTGGGTGATGTCTGGGAAGGAGCCTGTCAGCACAGCTGGGCTTGACCACAGGAAACCTTCCCAGAAGGCCTCTCTCTAGAGAGAGAGGTCCCCAGGGTACAATTGGTCTGTAGCATCATCAGTGGATGCCCAACTGCATTCTGGGAAGTGGGAGGCTGTTGGGAAGTTCTGCTATGATGAGAGCAAGGATGAACAGAGTGTACAGTCTCTCAAGGGAACCAGGGAAGTGGGGAGGGAGGGCTGCCCAGCCCTGTGCGCATCTCCAGCCCTGCCTGGGAAGAGGGGAGCTGATGAGAGACCAGTGGCCTTGCTGCCTCCGGGGAGGCAATTGTGCCTCTCAAAGAGCAGAGCGGTGACTCACTAGAGCACCCCACAGCTTGTCACAAACATCTCCCGAGACATCTAACTCCCTCGGCCTTGATTCTATATTAACTCAACCGTGCTCCTAGGTTCCATAATTAATTAGGTTTCCTAGGTACCTCGAGACTAGAAGAGGGTGTCCCAACCTGTGGGCACATATATTACTAACTCCATGGGAGCTCCCACATGCACTATGAATAGAAAAAACAGCCCCCTCCATGCTCTCCTCCTCTTTGAGAACAAATTGGCATCGGTTGCTTTGTGAAAGGTGAGGGGCGGCCAAATAGCCTAGATTTGAATGATTCTAAAATGTCAAGGGCTAGACAAGAAACTCAGTGGGAGAGTACTTACCCAGCATTCATGACACCTTAGGTCTGATTCTCAGAACTGCAAAAGAAGACAGAATTTAAAATAAAAATAAAAAAAAAACAAAAACAGCTAAACTTTTTGGCACATGACTGTAATCCCATCAGAGAGCAAGACAAGACAGCTGGGATGTATATGTCCCTGTTGGTAGCACGGTTGGAGACATTAAACAGGCTCTGGTGGCCGTGCCTGGCCTGTCATCTCAACACTCAGGACATGGAGGCAGGACATGGAGGATCAGTTCAAGTTCATTCTGATGTAGCCTGGGCTACATGAAACCGTGTCTCAGCAAAAGCACAGGGCCTGGGGAGATGGCTCATCCACTAAAGCGGTTGCCACAGAGGCACTGGGCCCAGCACCCAGGTAGAAGGCCAGGCATAGGAACACATGCTTGCCATCCCAACCCGGGAAGTCAAGTGGCCAGCCAGTCACGCTTCATCCAAGGTACCCTGCCTCAAACAGCAAGGTGGGGCCGTCCAGACGGCTCAGTGAAGAAGAGTGCTTGCTGCCAAACCTGCTGACCTAAACTCAATCCAGGGACCCATGTGTCGGAGAGGATAGGTCCTCAAGTTGCCTCTGGTGTGGTCAGCAGCACATTTGATCTGTAGGTGTACAAACATGTATGCAGATATGCACACACAGAAGATAGACAAGATCTTTTAGAGAGAAATCAGGGGGCTGGAGAGGTGGCTTAATGGTTAAGAACATTGGCTGCTCTTCCAGAGGACCTGGGTTCAATTCCCAGCACCTAGCACCCAGTGAGAAACCAAAATTTTACATGTTGTTTCATTTTAGAAATTTTTTTATTCTTATCTATTTGTGGGGTGGGCTGGGCTGGGAGGGGCATTGTGTCAGCCAGCGCTGTTGCATGAATGTGGAGGTAAGATGGCAACCTGCAAGAACCAGCCCTCTCCTTCCACCGTGTGGGTTCCAGAGATCACTCTTGGGTCATCAGCCCTGGCAGTAGGTGGCTTTACACACTGAGCCATCTGGCTGACCATTTCTGTCATCTTAAATTTAACAACTCAATTCAGTTGTCAGAAATATGTAAGGAAGAAGTTGCAGAGGCAGGTCAGCAGTTAAAACTGCTTACTGCTCTTGCAGAGAAAGGACCAGAGTTTGGTCCCCAGCGCCCACATGGCAGCTCCCAATCACCGGTAACTCCAGCGCCCTGAGATCAATCTGACACCCTCTTCTGGCCTCTGAGGGCACCTAAACTCATATGCACACACCCCTAGACACACATTAAAATTATAAGATAAATCTTTTGAAAGTATGTAAGGCAGTTTGAAATAATTCAGATACAACAATCTTGTGGAGTTTTATGTGCTGGGGATGCACAGCCCACATCCATTTCAAAAAGAGCTTGTTATCTTCTGCTTTTGAGACAAGGTCTCACGATGTAGCCCTGGCTGACTTGGAATTCACTAAGTTAATCAGGCTGGCCTCAAAATCATAGAAATCTGCCTGCCTCTGCCCCCTTGGCCTCAAAGACTTAGTTTTAAATTTTATTTCAATTTATCTTGAAATTTATTTTTTCCTTTTTTGCAGTGCAGAGTTATCAGGCAAACCTAGGGATATATGTATGTGCGTTTGTGAGTAAGGGTATATGTATATGAGTTCTGCAGACACTCCCAGAATCCAGTCATGTAGACCTGGCTGCCCTCAGACTCCCTGTGCAGCTGAGACTGATTTTGAACTCCTGATCCTCTGCCTCCATATTCCACATATCCCAAGTTCTGGAATTATGGATGCCCAGCAATAAGTAAATATATATATACATATATAATTGAAGTTAATTGTATCTATTTCTTTTTCTTTCTCCTAATGTGGATAGTTAGCAAGCGTTAAGTCACATACATATTGGGGAAAATGGTGACAGGAAAGGTCTGGTTTAGTTCATGGTTCTGTTCCAATATTAATTTCTTAACTAGGGTGCATTTGCCAAAGTTATGCAACACACTAATCTTTGAAGGCGTGGGCGAAGGGTTTAGAGGAAGTCTCTGCAACTTTTCTATAAATGGAAGATTAACCAGGCGCTAATGATTTATACTTATAATCCAAACACTTGGGAGGATGAGGCAGGGGGATTGCCACCATTTCAGGCTAACCTGGGCCACCTGGTGAGTTTCGAGCCAACTGGATCTATGGTGTGAGACACTGTCTCAAGAAAAATTAATTGAGTTGGATGTGGTGGTGCATGACCTTAATTCTAGCACTCAGGAGGTCCAGGCAAGTGAATCTCTGTGAGTTTGTAGCCAATCTGGCCTAAATAACAAGTTCCGGGCTGGAGAGATGGCTCAGAGGTTAAGAGCACTGACTGCTCTTCCAGAGGTCCTGAGTTCAATTCCCAGAAACCACATGGTGGCTCACAACCATCTGTAATGAGATCTGCTGCCCTCTTCTGGTGTGCAGATATGCATGGAAGCAAAATGCTGTAAACATAATAAATAAATAAAAATCTTAAAAAACAAATAACAAGTTTCAAGCCTTCCAGAGCTACATAGTAAGGCCCTATCTCAAAAAAAAAAAAAAAAAAAAATTAGGCCGGGCGTTGGTGGCACATGCCTTTAATCCAAGCACTCGGGAGGCAGAGGCAGGCGGATCTCTGAGTTGGAGGCCAGCCTAGTCTCCAGAGTGAGTGTCAGAATAGCTTCCAAAAAACTACACAAAGAAACCCTGTCTTGAAAATCCAAATTAAAAAAAAAATTATTCCCAAAAGAAAACTGTAAACCCCCTTCTCCATTACATATGTAATCACGTTATAACTCTCTTTTTTTTTTTTACAACTTTTTTTATTTGAATTAGGAACAGGATTGTTTTATCATTATAACTCTTTTACAGAATATATGTTTAATGTCTTTTTTACTTTCGAGACAGAGGTTATATATCTAAGACTGGCCATGGATTCCCTGTGTGGCCCAGGATGAGCCTGAACTTCTGATCTTTCTGCCTCTACCTCCCAAGAACCGGGATCACAGGTTAAACCATCATGCTGGGTTTATGCAATGCTGGGAATGAATCCAGGCATTTGTGTATGCTGGAGACACGCTGTGCCAACTAAGCTACACCCCAAACACCTTACATACATTCCATGGGTGCATGGGTGGAGTTTGTTTGATTAATTTGTGTGTGCTGGGAATGGAACCCAGGTCCTCTGGGTAGTTCCGAGTTGAGAGCCAGTGCTCTTAAACCCCTGAGGCAGCTCTCCAGCTTTGTTTGATTATTTTTATCACAGAAGTTAAAATAGTTTTGTAAGAAGGTCTACCCTAAAACTAGGTATGGTGGTGGCGCATGTCTGTAATGCCAGCATTTGGGAAGCAGAGGCAGGGGGGCATCAGGAATTCAAGGCTAGCCTGAGCTACACAATGAGTCCAAGGCCAGCCTGAGTTACGAGACCCTGTCTCTGAGATTCCACCCTACAGTGAGGGCCTTGAGCCCTCCCACACTCTTATCTTTGAACTTCTATCCTAATGGCTGCTTCCAGTCACGAGACCCTATGTTCTTTCTGGGGGGCTTTAGAAGGAAGTGTGCAGCCACTTTTGCTCACTGCAGGAGGCTTGGAGGAGGTGAGAGATGGGAGCATAGGCTGGGGATGGGGTGAGGTTGGGGTTTCTGTAAGAGAGATTTACTAAGGACCATGGCTGCAGCTCAGCTGGGAAAGGCTGGGGCTTGTCTGCTGGGGCTTTCATTGGTTGGTAAGTGACTTTCATCTCCAGCCAACTTCAGCAAGGACCTTAGGAACAGCTGCTTCAGCCTGAAGGCAGGAATTGGCAGGCTGCTTCTGACCCTGACCTTCTCAGGTCCCGAAGCTGACACATGATGTTACAACACGGGACCTGCTGGTGTCCTGGAGTTCCAGGAGGGACCTCAGGTATGCCTTCTAACACACTTATCTACTTTAAGCCCCGGCTACCTGAAGCCACGCCACAAAGCCTGGCCACCATAAGCTGGTAGTCGCTGGGTAGTAGTCCTGTTCTCACAATAGGTCCTGAAGCAATCTCCTGCCTCAAGCCTCCCCCAACAGCAGAACATTGGCCTCTCTGTCCTATGCAGGCTTCGGCCTCCAAAGCCTTCAGGTGGGGAAGGCCAGTCAGCAAGAGCTCTCTGAAGCATGGAGGGACTGGGCCAGTTTGGCTAGGACGGATGCGGCCACCAGCCACCTCCACTGTCCAGATGTCAGCAGAGCCCTGCGGGGCCTGTCCTGACGTGCACCTCTCCCTTCACTGCCCCAAAAGTGCACTTTGTCTGCCGCAGCCAGATGCGCCGGCTTTGGTGCTGGCGGCCTCTAACGAGGTACATATGTGTAGCCTGGCCTGGGCCGACACTACCAGGGAGAAGGGAGGCCCCAGGGGAGAGCCGGCTGCAGCTGGCCACACGGTGAAGGAGGGAGGAGGAGATGCTTAGGGAAGGATTCCTGCTGGAAGGCCGGCTGGGGACATCTCTGCCTAAATAAGGACCTGGCTTTGAGCAGGGAGGGGCTTTTCCAGGCTCAGGAGTGCTAAGAAAGTGTGTGTAGCGCTCTCCCCCAGCCTTTTCCTAACAACTGGGGCATGTTTGCATTGGTTGTTTCCCTTTTCCCTAACCACAGAAATTATGGACAGAGATAAAAAGACAGTTTAGAGAACTCGATATAAACCAGGCCCGGCGACCCACACTTGTAATTCCGGTTTAGAGAAGTAAGGTTGCTGAGGCAGGAGGATCTCATGTTCAAGCCTGGGTAATTTTGTGAGATAAAGGACTGACAAATTGGCCCACGGCCGAGGGCTCAGGCTAAGGACAACTTTCACCAGTGAACATTTCCCAGCTGGGCGAGTGGCCTTTCTCCTCCTCTTTCATCTCTAGGAGTTTTGTTCTGTTTTCAGACAAGGTTTCATGAAATCTCCTTGAACTCGGATCCGCCTGACGCAGCCTCCTGAGTGTTGTGTTTACAGGGCTACACGTCGATCTGCACCCGCACGCCCCCCCCCCCCAGTTCTTTGCTTCCTTCCTCACAGCCCTGGCTGGAAATGGAACCCTCAACACCTCATTGGAGTGCACAAGCTCAGATAAGCAGCAAGCACTCCACCGAATGAACTACTTCCCCAGCCGGCCGTGAGTGAGTCGGGTTTCTTTCATAAAACCAAAGCTAAGGTAGAGAATCTAGAAGAGCATCCAGGAGCATGTATGCACAGTTACTGCATGGAGCTCCAGGACCCTGCTCAGGCCACACTCCCATGGGCTTTGTGTCACCCGTCATCATACAGAGCCACACACATGGTGTGTATACAGTACCATCCCCTTTGTATGAAGCCGGGGAGCACTGTTATGTTTGTCTCCTGTGGAGTCACAGAATTGACTGGAACGAGCAGGTCCCAGCTATCAGCCGTCCTCTATTCTCAATTTCAAACTCCCTGAGGCTTTGAAAGCCTCAGGCTAGATAAAGCCTGTGTTATCACAGCGTGCTTGGCTGCAAAACTTGACCCCGAGTGAACTCGGTTGGCAAGAAAATGGACCCGAACTGAGGTGAAGTTATTTATCGTCATTGGTTACACCTCTCGGCACGTGAATATTCATAGACTTCGCTCAGAGAGCTCTCTGTTTGCCCAGTGCTGTCCCAGAACCTGCCTGCCCATTTACAATACGCAGTTCAATCCGCTGACATCCTCTAAACGGTGAGTGATTTTGAATTCGGAAAACTCTCCCCAGCTCCAGGAATTCCAGTGAAGAATTATGGATCTATATTTATGAAATTTCTCTTTCAAAAGCTGATGAGCATGCCACGCATGGTGGTACACACCTGTGAATCATAGCACTTGGGAGGCAGAGACAGGAGGATCAGAAACTCAAAGTCAGTCAGGACTGTATAGTAAGTTTGAGGCCAGCCTGAACTACATGAGACCCCGTTTCATCATTCCAAAGGAACAGAGGCCAGGAGTGGTGGTGGCTCACCTTTAATGCCTGAACTCAGGAGGCAGAAGCAGGTAGTTATCTATTAGCCCTAGGCTACACTGGGCTGTATATTGAGTTCCAAGCCAACCAAGGGCTACAAAGTGAGACCCTGTTTCAAAGGACAGTGTGTGTGTGTGTGATTTTTGTGGCACACACTTGTAACTGTAATACTTAGAAAGCTGAGTGAGGCAGGAAAGTCTCAAGGCTAGCCATGGCTACCTAGCAAGTGTGAGGGCAGCTAGGGCTACGTGAGAGAGGGAGGGAAAGAGGGAAGAAGAAGGAAGGGGAGTAGAAAAAGTGAAGAAAATAAAAGAGTACAGCTAGCTCAGCATAATAGCACTCCAGGAGACTGGGGCAATAGATGTCTAAGTGCAGGCATGCCCACACAACAAAACTCTCAAAAACAAACAAACAAACAAATAAG
This sequence comes from Cricetulus griseus, assembly GCF_003668045.3. Taxonomy (NCBI): domain Eukaryota; kingdom Metazoa; phylum Chordata; class Mammalia; order Rodentia; family Cricetidae; genus Cricetulus; species Cricetulus griseus. The sequence continues at coordinate 257,899,796 of NW_023276806.1, forward strand.
GAAGAGGAAACCAGAGACATGCCTCAGTGGCTCAGGGAAAAATTGCTGCTCTTCCAGAGGACCCATGTTCAGTTCCCAGCACGCACATGGTGGCTCACAGCCATCAGTAACTCCTGTCCCAGGGCACTGTACACACGTGGAGCACATATGTGCATATAGGAGAAAACACCAAGAAAATAAAGGCTAAAAGATTTTTAAATAGGAGCCAGACATAAGGTGTACATACAATACGCCCCCATTTATATGAAGTTTGAGAGTAGACAAAACCAACTGGCAGAGGTGAAAGTCTACGTAGCAACTTCCCCTGGGTGAGAGTGGCTGTCCTAAGAAGTGGGTGAGGGAAGCTGACCCCACCTGGGACTATCCTGCAATCTGAAGGGCTGGAGGCTGAATGCCTGCATATACACACAGGTGGAAATGGGTCAGCCGGGCGTTGGTGGCGCACACCTTTAGTCCCAACACTTGGGAGGCAGAGGCAGGCGGATCTCTGTGAGTTTGAGACCAGCCTGGTCTACAAGAGCTAGTTCCAGGACAGGCTCCAAAGCCACAGAGAAACCCTGTCTGGAAACACCACCACCACCACCCCAAAAAATAAAGTCTGTTTTAGCCTCAAAAAGGACCAGCACCTAAAGCAGCTCTTGCTGTTTGTTGTCCTTTGTTTCTGAGACAGGGTCTCCCATATTCCAGGCTGGCCTCCCCAGTTATGTAGCCAAGACTTGCCTTGGACTCCTGAGCCTCCTGCCTTAACAAAACTGGGATTACAGATGTGTGACACCACACCTAGCTCTAACCTTTGCTTTGAAAGTACTGTATGGACAAAGAACTTTGGGGGGTCAGGCTTGCCTGGGTGAGCCTTCAATGCACCAACCCACTCACTCTGCCCCACACCCCCAGGGCACCTTGGATGCCTATAGACCCTGCCCACCTCTAGTGCCTAGCTCACAACACACCCAGACTATGGTGTACATGGATCTGGGGCTGGTGTACAGCATCCACCCACGATGCTGCCAGTCAGCACTTGCACCCAGACAATAATATCCTGTAATTGCATCTAGGATTTGGAATTTGTATCTGAGAACAGAAGGGGACAGGAGGTTCCCTGATTAAACAGGTCCGATAACAATATATTGCTAATAGGACAGAGGTAACTTCTCCCATAAGTTCTTCTTGCTCAATAGCTCATTGCAGGCAGCTTTGTCCTCCAACCCTCAAACCGGCTCCACCTCCTCCTTCCCACCTCTGTCCTATCTGGGCCCCAGAGTTGGCACACTAGGGCCTCACTTCAGCAGCCAGTACCTCCCCTGACCCGACTCTACCCACGCCCAGCCTCCCCGTGTCCACGCAGAGCGCACTGGCCTGCCAGGTGGCCTTGCTGTCCTCTGCTGCCCCAGTCCCTATAAAGAACACTCAGAATATAAACAAACAAGTCCACTTGGGGTTTTTCCTCATCTTTGCAGAATCACACTGCCCGCCAGAGGCTGCTGAGCCAATGGAAATAACCCATGCCTGTCTAGTCTAAAGTGCTAGTCACCAGCCAGCACCCTGGGCAGCCAGGGTACCATCAAGAATTAAACTTTAGCTGGGTGGCAGTGGCACACACCTTTGATCCCAGCACTCAGAAGGCAGAGGCTGGCAGATCTCTGTGAGTTCAAGGCCAGCCCGGTCTACAGAGTGAGTTCCAGGACAGCCAGGGCTACACAGGGAAACCCAGATTTGAAACAAACAAAACAAAGCAAGAACTAAACCTTAATGCAAATGTGCTTTCATCTTTTCTTCTATTTTCCTTTGGTTAATTTTATTGCTTTAGTAATTACCTGAAGTGGTTATTTTCATGTAGTTTTAAAACAATGTTCATTTATTTAATTTTTAATTGGGAAGGGGATTATTGAGACAGGATATCATGTAGCACAGGCTTGCTTCCTACTCTCAATGCAGCTGAGGCTGGCTTTGGACTCCAGGTTCTCCAACCTCCATCTTTGTAGTTTGGGAATCGTGTGTGTGGTGTGTGTGTGTGTGTGTGTGTGTGTGTGTGTGTGCCCACCGTAGTGAGCACCTGGGGGTCAGAGGACAAGCTGTGGGGGTCAGTTCTCTCTCACCTTGTTTGTCCCGGGAACTGAATGCAGGATGTCAGAACCTTTACTCACTGAACCATTTTGCTGGCCCTGGGTGGTATACTTTTTAAATTTTTGTTAATTTTCTTCAGTAAGATTATAATGTAGTGGGTTTCATTTTTATGTAAATTCATCATTATGCAAATTCATCTTTTCTCTTACTTCCTCCGTTGTTCCCACTTTCTCTAATCTCCATCCTCCTCTGACCCAGCCACTGTGTAGACCAGGCTGGCTTTGAACTCACAGAAATCTTCCTGCCTCTGCCTCCTGAGTGCCAGGACTAAAGCCTTCACTCCTGGCTAATTTTTTTTGATATAGCTATCTATAGATAGATAGATAGATAGATAGATAGATAGATAGATATAGATATAGATATAGATATGTCAGGCGTTGTAACAATTGTCACTCTTGCAAACAGGACCTCTAGTGTATGGAGTCACCTGGAGGCCCACCCTAGCATTCAAGAGAAGTTCAGAAACCAGCACTGTTGGAAAGTTGCATTATGGGTCTTTTCTAGAACACACTGAGGAAGCTCAGGAGGACCAGGCCACGAGTACTTGGTGCAGGTCATATCCCTGTCCAAGCACTAGACCTCAGCAATGGTAGTCCTGCTCCAACTCCTCAACATACAAATTCATGCTCCCATCCCCTAAAACTATATACTTCTAACCCACACCCCACACTAAAACTCCCCAGACCCACACCCTTGTACCCTCATTCCAAGCCCCAAGTCCATATACCTCAACCTCACACATACCCACACCTCAGACCCAGACCTTGACCTAATTCCTGGGGCCTTGTTCTTCTTACTTCTTCCTTATTTTGGTAGGGGTTTTTGTTTTTGTTTTTTGTTGTTGTTTGTGATTTCTGGGGGCTGGTGAAACAGCTGAGCCATTAAGAGACCTGGGATCAATTCCCAGCACCCACATCAGGTAACTTACAACTGTCTGTAACTGCAGCTTCTGTAAGCACATTGTGCAGAAAAAGCTGTGTATCCACATATACAAAATAAAAATAAATACTTAAAAAACAAATACATACATCCAGTGAGTTCTGACTATACCCCAGGCTAGCCTTGAGTCTTCAATCCTCTTGCCTCAGCCTCCCAAGTGCTGGAATTTCAGAATTTCAGGTATGCAGCCCCATGCTTGGCTCATTTATTCTGCTGGAACTAAAGGCTTGAGCGAACACACCAGACCTCATTTTTTTTTACACTTTATTTATTTATTTATTTATTTATTTATTTATTGTGTGTATGCATGAGTGGTCATGCCTGCCACAGTGGGTGTGTGGAGGTCAGGAGATGACTTACACAAATCAGTTCTCTCCTGCTACTGTGTGGGCTCCTGGGATTCAGGGTGTCAGGTTTGGCAGCAGGTAATTTTACTCAGGAAGCCATCTCACCTGTCCCCATGCCTTCTTATTTAGATAAATTTAACAGGTAATCCCAGCACGTGGAAGGTAGATGCAGGAGGATTCCTAAGAGTTCCAGGCCCACAAGATCTACTTAGTGAGACCCTGTCAAAAAGGAAGGAAGGAAGGAAGGAAGGAAGGAAGGAAGGAAAAGAAAGAGAAAAGAAAAAGAAACCTAACCCCTCTAGGTTTGCCTGCTTCCACTCACCTGCAACACATCCTAACTGGACATTTGCCATCCTTCCCTTCTATAGGAAAAAAAGCCATAAATAAATAAAAAATATCAACAAGCTGGGCAGTGGTGGCACACGCCTTTAATCCCAGCACTCGGGAGGCAGAGGCAGGTGGATCTCTGTGAGTTTGAGGCCAGCCTGGTCATCAAAGAGAGTTCCAGGACAGTCTCTAAACCTACAGAGAAACCCTGTCTTGAAAAACAAAACAAAACAATTAAAAGAAAATAATATCAATAAGTATTTAGCTTTGAACTTTGGGTTTTTCTTTTATCCACATTACACAACTTACTATACACTACATTACAATAACCAATTTACATCTGAAATCCAGGGGCAGGACAATTAGGGGACCCAGTGGGTAAGGACATCATGAGGCCCAGAAATGCCAGCATCCCAGGAATACAGAAAGGGTCTTTCTCATCTTTCTTTTCTTGCTATGTGGAGAGAGTGACCTTGAAGTCCTTGTCCTCCTGCCTCTACCTCCATAGTGCTGGGATGGCAGGTTTGTGCCATCACCCTTCATTGTTTGTGTTCTGGGGTGACAATCAGGACTTCCCACATGCTAGGCACCTCCTACCTTTCTTGCCTAGAAATACCCAATGGTAAGCTGTGTCACCTGTCCCCTCTCTCTGAGGACAAGCCCCAGGCACATGGATTTAATAGGCTAACTGTGTGACCCCAGCCCAGGATGCTGTTCTTATTAACTAGTGACTCAATGAGGCTCTGAAACCCCAGTTTCTCAACCTGGACCCGGGGCTCTGCAGCCACGCCCAGCAGCTGCCCCCAGCAGCTCCTGACTGGCTGAGCCTGCTCTCCCACTCTCCCCTCTCAGAGTCAACCCAGCCTGAGCTCTCTGCCGCTGAGTGTCTCAACCTTTTACACTCACGGTAAAAAATCACGATGGGCGTTGGTGGAACACGCCTTTAATCACAGCACTCTGGAGGCAGAGGCAGGCGGATCTCTGTGAGTTCGAGGCCAGCCTGATCTCCAGAGCGAGTGCCAGGACAGCCTCCAAAGCTACACAGAGAAACCCTGTCTCGAAAAACCAAAAAAAAAAAAAAAAAAAAGACTGGTCCAGTGTTCCAGTGTGGGGATGGTACAGGATCTTAATCACTACACTCAGGAGGCAGATACAGCTACATCTCTGAGTTCAAAGCCACACACACACACACACACACACACACACACACACACACCCTAAATGAATGAATCTTTCCCTCAGAGGTCTTCCGAGGGTTTCTCACACACTCTGATCTTCCGGGCAGATAGCAGCCTGGGCTCTGAGTGACACTCCTGGTACTCAAGGTGAGGTTCAGGCATTATCAGCAGCAGATCTGGAGAAACTATCCTGGCTGGATGTGAAGAGACCACAAAGCAAGACTCACCCCACCCTTGGTGGACTCAGAGCCCAGCAGACAGGGTCTGGACCACTAGCTATGGCTGCCTCCCTGACAGTCACTGAAGGCAGACTCTGATGACAGACCGAGACCCAGAGGCCAGGGTGCTGGCTGGAACCAAGCTGGGAAGCCATGTTTTCATGGAACTGGAGGAGCCAGCCCACGCTTCTCAACCCAGCATGCCTCTCCTGTTGGTATGCCCAGCAGTGGCTCTGGGCCACCCTGTCTCAGACCTCCCTGGAAATGAAGCTGCACCTTAAAGCAGACATGCTTGGAGCAGCCTCTCCAACTATGGGAAAGCGCTCAGCTCTCCTTGGTATAGGTATGTCTGGACCCCCTGCCTTGGCAGACAGCTGATGGCCTGCAGCCCAGGTGCCTCGCCCAGGTGGGACCTGATCTGAGAACCTGGAAGTCAAGTAGATGAACTCTGAACATCCCCCACCACACCCCTTGCCTCGGGGGACAAGGCCACACACGTGGCTTTTCCTGGAGAGACACTTTCCATTTCAGAAAATCCCTGATCTTGGCCTCTGCCCAGAAAAAAATGAAGGTGGTGTGAGCTAGAGAGGAAAACGAGCAGCTTTATCCTTCCAGGGCACAATAACCCTGGTCACAGCTGGCCTAGGGTCACAGTGACCAGCCCCCAACACACAGCTCCCCACTCAGCAGGTGACCAACCTAGAAACTACAAGCACAAATGTGCATTCTTTCCCCATGAGAAACTCCAACTCTTTAAAAGCTCCCCCACCCACAGGAGGGCAATACATTAAGCTGCTATCAGTCATCTACACTTTAACATGAATTAGCTTGATCAGTACACCAGGAAATCGCCCTAGTCCAGCCCACTACTTCTTACGCGTGCATTCATGTTTTGCTTGTATTCATTTGTGTGTGTGTGAGAGAGAGAGAGAGGAGAGAGAGAGAGACAGAGAGAGAGAGAGAGAGAGAGAGAGAGAGAGAGAGAGATCCCCTAGACTGAGTCAAAGACAGTTGTGAGTCTCCTCATGGGTGCTGGGAGTTGAGCATTGTTGAGCCCGGGTCCTCTGGAAGAGCAGCCAGTGCTCTTAATTGCTGAGCGATCTCTCCAGTCCCCCATCCCCACCCCACACACACACCTTTTTTTGAAGAAACCAAACGTGGGAGATAAATGATGGACTCAAGGTCAGACAGACAGGTAGAGCTACTCACTCAACGGCAGGAAGAGCTACTATTACTATTGTCAACAGCTGACAGGGAAGAGGAAAATAGTGAAGAGGGTGGCGCGTGTCACTTTGTCACTCAGAACTCTCACATGTTTTCCCCCAGAGCAGGCACAAAGCCGACCCAGCAGCAACCACACCCGACCCCACCCCAGAGCATAAAATGTCTTTGAAGTCTCCTGTTTTTATCTTGAAGTTCATTCAAATGCAACACTCTACCATCAAGCAGCCGGTTTGTTTGTACACCATCAAAATAACAGTGAGATCAATTTAGTGTGGTTCCCTTTCCAAAGGTGTCTGCACCTTTAATCCCAGAATTTGGGGGAGGGGCTCTTTGAGTTAGAGGGCAGCCTGGTCTACAGAGCAAGTTCCAGGACAGGCTCCAGAGCAAAACACAGAAACCCTGTCTCAAAAAACAAACAAACAAACAAAAATTATGGTTAAATTTTAAAATACAGGACAGAGTAAGATGGTACACATCGAGGAGCGTGTCATCAACGAAGAATATAAAATCTGGAAGAAGAATACACCGTTTCTGTATGACCTGGTTATGACCCATGCTCTTCAGTGGCCCAGTCTTACCGTTCAGTGGCTTCCTGAAGTGACTAAACCAGAAGGAAAGGATTATGCCCTTCATTGGCTAGTGCTGGGCACTCATACATCTGACGAGCAGAATCATCTGGTGGTTGCTCGAGTTCATATTCCCAATGATGATGCACAGTTTGATGCTTCCCATTGTGACAGTGACAAGGGAGAATTTGGTGGCTTTGGTTCCGTAACAGGAAAAATTGAATGTGAAATTAAAATTAATCATGAAGGAGAAGTAAACCGTGCTCGTTATATGCCACAGAATCCTCACATCATTGCCACAAAAACACCATCTTCTGATGTTTTGGTTTTTGACTATACAAAACACCCTGCTAAACCAGATCCAAGTGGAGAATGTAATCCTGATCTTAGATTGAGAGGTCACCAAAAGGAAGGCTATGGTCTTTCCTGGAATTCTAATTTGAGTGGACATCTCCTGAGTGCATCTGATGACCATACTGTCTGCCTGTGGGATATAAATGCAGGACCAAAGGAAGGCAAAATTGTGGATGCTAAAGCAATCTTTACTGGCCACTCAGCTGTTGTAGAGGATGTGGCCTGGCATCTGCTGCATGAGTCCTTGTTTGGATCTGTTGCTGATGATCAGAAACTTATGATATGGGACACCAGATCCAATACCACTTCTAAGCCAAGTCATTTGGTGGATGCACACACTGCTGAGGTCAACTGCCTCTCATTCAATCCCTACAGCGAGTTCATTCTAGCAACTGGCTCTGCAGATAAGACTGTTGCTTTATGGGATCTGCGCAATCTAAAACTAAAACTCCATACTTTTGAATCGCATAAGGATGAAATTTTCCAGGTTCACTGGTCTCCACATAATGAAACTATTCTGGCTTCAAGTGGTACTGATCGCCGCCTGAATGTGTGGGATTTAAGTAAAATTGGAGAAGAACAGTCAGCAGAAGATGCAGAAGATGGGCCTCCAGAACTCCTGTTTATTCATGGAGGACACACTGCCAAGATCTCAGACTTCAGTTGGAACCCCAATGAGCCTTGGGTCATTTGCTCAGTGTCTGAAGATAACATCATGCAGATATGGCAGATGGCTGAAAATATTTACAATGATGAAGAGTCAGATGTCACGACATCGGAACTGGAGGGACAAGGATCTTAAACCCAAAGTATGAGGTGTTTCTATTGAATGTATTGCTACATGAATGCTTGATTTATCAAGCGCCAAAAAGGCATTGTATAGTAGGAAATGTAAGTGGGATGGCTTATGGCGTTCTTTACCCTCTGATTCTAGCACTTTCAAGTGAGCTGTTGCGTACTGTATCATATTGTAGCTATTAGGGGAAAAAAAGGAATGTTGCTTAAGAAAGGACATCATTATTGTTTTAAAATACACATCGCTGGGTATTGCCTTTGATTAAACTGTTTTAAGTCCTCATTTTCTCAAACTTTTAAGTGCTTGCTGAAGTTCCCAAATATGCAAGGATAACTTTTACACTTTTTCCTTCCAACACTTCTTGATTGGCTTTGCAGAAATAAAGTTTTAAAATAAAAAAAAAAAAAAAAGATGGTACACATCTTTAATTCCAGCACAAGGGAGGCAGAGGCAATTGGATCTCTGAGTTCAAGGCCAACCTGGTCCACATAACTAGTTCCAGGTGAATGCAAGCTACGTAGAAAGACCCTGTCTTTTAAAAAGGGATAGGGAGGGGGTACTGAAGCCAAAAGGATGTCTCTGAGGGTTGAAGCCCTTGCTGACAAGCCTGAGTGAGATATGGTTTTGATTCTCAGAAGACTCATGATGGAGAGAAGAACTGAATTTAGCAGGTTGTCCTCTGATTTCCCCACCTGCTCCCTGACACAGACAGACAGACAGACAGACAGACAGACAGACAGACAGAAAATGAACTGGAGTGATGGATCGTCGATTAAAATCAGTGGCTGCTCTTTCTTTTTTGTTTATTTGCTTTTGTTTTGTTTCTCTGTGTAACAGCCCTGGCTGTCCTGGAACTCTGTAGACCAGGTTGGCCTCGAACTCGCAGAAATCCTCCTGCCTCTGCCTCTGCCTCCTGAGTGCTGGGTTTAAAGTTTCACACCACCACCTCTCCGCCTGGCTGCTCTTTCATATATTAGTGGTGCCTGTGTTTTTTCCCCATTGGCTTCAGTCATTTATCACACTCTTATCCTATTGGCTAGTCGGAAAAGAACTGGCATACTAATGGAGGAGCAGGAAAAAGGGCCGCTACTCCAAGTTATCAAATCCTTAAAGCAAGAGGCCTTTGTGTAAACAAAGGCTTTACCAGGAACATAATTTTTATTTGTTTGCTGTTTATTTTTTCTGACACTGTTTCTCTGTGTAGTCCTGGCTGTGGTTGAACTCACTCTGTAGACCAGGCTGGCCTTGAACTCAAGAGATCTGCCTCCTCTGTCTCCCGAGTGCTGGGATAAAAGCACAGCCATCATGCTTGTGTTTTACTCTTGGCTGGGGACTGACCTCGCAGTCTGATCTGATTGATTGGAAAAAAGACACAGGAAACAAGGGAGGAAGGGGTGGGGGTCACAGCTCAATGACATCAAATCCTTGGGATAGAGCTAGAGGTCTGTGTAAACAAGGACTTTACTGGATGAAGGGATTAAAAATTTTGGGTAAGGGTTCGAGAGATGGTTCAGAGGTTAAGAGCACTAACTGCTCTTCCAAAGGTCCTGGGTTCAATTCCCAGCAACCACACAGTGGCTCACAAGCATCTATAATGATATCTGGTGCCCTCTTCTGGCATGCAGACATACATGGAGGCAGAATGTTTTATTTATAATAAATGAATGAATCTTTTAAGAAATTTTGCATAAAAGTCTTGAAAAACAAAAGAAAAAAGAAAAAGACTCATATGATATTGCTAACAGTTCCAGGGGATCTGTCACCCTCTTCTGGCCTTGGAGGGCACTGCATACATGCCGTGCACATACACTCATGCAGGAAAAACACCTATGCACACAAAATAATAAAAATTAAGAATATAAGTAAGATTAATTTGTTGGGGTGCAGGATGTACCCTTCCTGAAGCTGGGGCTTCTCCTTGCCTCTCCTGCCACCCTCCTGTCTGGGCTGGGGTCTGCCTGGAAGATGGGCACCCTCAGTATTGTACTTGTGGAGGGTTAAGCTGGAGCTACCTCAATGCAGAGATGGGAAGGGCCGTTCTAGCCTCAGGTGGGCTGGTGACCCAGCAACGGATGAGAAGGGGCTACCCCTCCCAGCTTCTGGTCAGCTTCTCATACCTCGGACCCTATAGCCAAATAAATAAATAAGATTAAATTTGTAAAAAAACAAATGTGGGACCTGGTGGCTGAGGCCTATAAACACACCCACTTGGGAGGCTGAGGCAGGAGGATAAGAAAGCTCAAAGCCTGTCTGGAAACAGTGAGAAGTAGAGAGGTACAAATACAGCTCAGTGATGGAAGGCTTGCTTAGAAAGTATATGACCCCAGCTTTAATCCCCAGAGCAGAGGAGGAAAAAAAGTGTGAGCTGTCTGTGTCTGGGGCCTGGGGCATCCTCCACCTGAGATGTCAGCAGGATATCCAAATGTGAAGGCCACACACCTCTTACCCAACAGTGTCTAGTCTGAAAATCTAACCAACACCCAGAGCAAATGATGACCAGACAGACTGCTGTCTTACTTCTGCTGGCCCTGGGGCTGGTCTGAGCATCTTTGAAGACTTGTCCAGTTTTCACAAGGACCAGACATCCTGCCTCTCACTCCAGGCCTGCTGATTTCCTCATGATCCTTCTTGAAGAAGCTCAGATCATAACAGTAAAATAATAACCACCCATGCTGTCAGCAGGCTTGATTCATGCCTGCCTGGTCAGTTACCTACACCACCCCAACCCCTTTACCTGCACAATGACCTCCTGGAAAATAGATCTGATGACCACCACAGTGTGTGACAGATGAGGACATGAGTCCATTAGCACTAACCTAATCTAAGGTCACACTGTTGCTGGGCGGTGGTGGCGCATGCCTTTAATCCCAGCACTCGGGAGGCATAGGCAGGCAGATCTCTGTGAGTTCAAGACCAGCCTGGTCTACAAGAGCTAGTTCTAGGACAGCCTCCAAAGCCACAGAGAAACCCTGTCTCAAAAAACCAAAAAAAAAAAAAAAAAAAAAAAGAAAGAAAGAAAAACATCACACTGTTAACCTGGCAAATGGCAGGTACAGGGTTGGTATCAAGGCCCAGGCTTTGAGTCCTGGTCAGGGCAGTTGGCATATGCTGGCATGTTAGCTGTCATTGCTATGCAACTTCTATCTCCCAGATCCTCATGCAGGCTGCTTAGCAATGTTTTAGACTTTACTCCCTGACTTCGGGAAACAGGGAGGGAAGGGCAGGCTTAGGGGAAATGAAAGAAAATAGAAGATGCCACACCTAGCTCTTAGGAAGTTGACAAGCATTGCTGCGTGCAGATGACAACAGACTGACATGTGTATAACACTTGCCAGTGTTCAAACTCCTCCCATTATCTCACCAAATCTTCTCCACAACCCTGCCAAACAGCATTCATGATCTCTGCTCTGGGATGAGGAAACGGGAGGCTGCAAGTCACAAGGGGCTGCCCCCAAGATCATCTCGCTGCCGGGGAAGAGCTGTAACTTGACCCCAAGTCCTATGACAGCCCTGGGCCAAAGGGAAATGACACACAGTCTTGACAGCCCCTGACAGTGGCTTCCAACTTGCTCTGAGGACTCCTTGGTCTTTTCCCTGGAGATTGCTGCTGTCTTGCAAATAAGAGCATTTATTTTAGGATTTGGTCTGCTGGGAAAATTCTAGGGAGAAAAACCCAGGGCTTCAGCACGGTGGAAGCAGTGAGCCAGGTGTTTGCTCAGACTGTCCGCAGACAGTATTTGGAGCACAAAGAAGTTCAGCCACTTCTCTCATTAACTCATCCCCACAGGCAGGTAACTGCTGGCTGGGTCCAGACTGCTAGGGCCATTCAGGAGAGGAGACATCACCAAATATCCACATGGGTGACCATGGCATGGGTAGTTCAACAGGATGAAGAATGGAGAGGCACAGAGTGGCAAGGACAGGGGACAGGCCTTGGGGAGGCCCAGCTGGAAAGTAGGTAGATACTTTTACTGGCAGGAGATGAAAGACGGGCTCTAAGTCCTTAGGGGCCATTTGAACAGTTAGGCTGGGGACCAGCGGCTGGAAGCCATGCCTCATGTCTGTAATCCTAATCCTAAACAGACTAAAGCAGGAAGTTCACTGAGATTTTTTAGGTCAGCCTGGGCTACATGATGAGTTCCAGGCCAGTGAGGGCTACAGAGTATGAGCTTCTGTCAGCAACTGTGAGTATGCTCACTCACAGTTTTGGGGAGAGATTATGGGGAAGAGATTGTGTTCCATAATTCGGAGTACACCAAGTGTGTGCCTCATGCCTACAAAGTCAGAATAGAACACACCAGATCCTCAGGAGATGGAGTTATAGATTTTGTGAGCCAGCCAATGGGTGTACGGGGAATTGAACTCAGGTCCTCTGTAATAGCAGGATGTGCTCTTAACCACAGAACCATCTCCAACCCTGTTTTTATTTTTAAAAACAGGTATCACGTAGCTTAGGCTGGCCTCCTCCAACTTGCTATGTGTTCAAGGCTATACCTGAACTCCTCATTCTCCTGCCTCCACCTCCCAAGAAGTGGGATTACAGGCCAATGCCGCCATGGCTGGCTTGCTATTGAACTTCAGAGAAAGCAGCACAGTGCCAGACCATACAGTATTTCGTTCCAGCCCCACAGGGCATGGTATGGTGCACTATAGTCAAACCCTGCAGAGAAGTCTTTGGACAATCAGGAGAGGGAATAAAGGCAGCTGGCGGCAGGCAGTTCAGTTCAGGTCTCAGTGCTAAATATATTTTGTCTTCAGTCCTTCTAGGCATTTGGAGTCATAGATAAGGAGTTGTAGACCTAAATAGATGCCAACACTGGCAGACTTACTGCTCCGCCCTTCTGTGAGGGCTTCTTCCCAAGCTGATCACCTCAGTTACCAGAGAAACCAGGACTCAGAGACACTGAGTGACCTGTCCCGAGTCACTCAGTTGAGCAGAGGCAGGATCCCTAACAGATCCAGTCTGTGTAATTATTATTGTTGTTGTTATTGTTGTTATTATTTTGGTCATTTGGGCTGAGACAAGGCCCTGAGTGGCCCAGGGTGATCCCTATGTAGCAAAAGGTGACCATGAACTCAGGAGACTTCTGCTTCTATCTCCCTGTTGCTGTTTTCACAGACATGCTCCACTAGGTTCTTCTCCACCTAGGGAGAAGTCCATTCCATCTACTTGGTTTGGTCGACTGCATTTCAATGTTAGGATTACCCACCATAGAACAGAGACATCCATAGCAGGGCAAGTGAGTTCTCACTGGTTCTTTTAAATATTTTTAAACCAGATAGGATGGTTCATACCTGCAATCCCAGCACTTGGAAAACTGAAGCAGGCAGTCTCCCGTGAGTTTGAAGCTAGCCTTGGGATATCTCAAGTTAGCCTAGGGTAACAGTTAAAAACTCTGTCTCTCAACAAAATAGAACAACAAAAAGACCCTGCAAGAGGGTGAAAATGGAGACAGGAGGATCAAAAGTTCAGGGCAACCCTGAAGTAGACAGGGATTTGGAAGTCAACTTGGGGTCCATGAAACCCTGCCTCAAAATAAATCAATAAGTGGGCTTTTTCTTTAAAACATATTTTGCTGCCCCAATCAAGCACTCTTCTTGTACATGTGGCCACCAGACAAACCCTGCTTCCCTGGATTTCTTATAAGAAATCCGGTTTGCAAAGGTTATATGAACTGTGACACTCGACTCTGCTGGGCAACAGATGACAAACCTGCCCTTTGAGAAATAGCTGTAGAACAAGGCTCTAGCACATGCCAGCCTAGGGACAGTCAGTGCCATGGAGGCCAGAGCTGCGAGAAGGCAGAACAATAGATGAGTCACAGTGTATGTGTGTGTCACCCTTGCTCAAGGTAAAATGGGATTGTTGGGTAACAGTCAGGACAATGTCACAAGGCATGATGAGCCAAGTGCACGCCTGAGAGGCCCGTGGCCAGCACTGGATCAGAAGACAAGTGGGTGGGGCTGTGCTGGCTGGGGGCGGGGCTTGGAATTTGCTGGCGCTAGCGTGCTGCTGAGTGGTCGGGTGGTAGTCCAGCTTTTAGAGCTGGCGTCCACATCCCCAGCTGATCTCATTACACCTCGAGCAACTCCACACCCGGCTTGTTGAGCTCTCCATCAGCTTTTTTTTTTTTTTTTTTTTTTTTTTAATAAGGCAGGGGTTCATGCAACCCAGACTGGGCTCCTACGGATTCAAAGCTGTCCTTGAACTACTATCACACACACACACACACACACACACAAAAAAAAAAAAAAAAAAAAAAAAAAAAACAAAACAAAAAAAAAAAAAAAAGGAAATCTTAGCTGGAAGCCCAGCTTTGCTCCCAGCACTAGGGAGGCAGAAGCTGGCATATCTCTGTGCGTTACAGGCCAGCCTGGTCTACAACCTCTGTGAGTTGGAGGCCAGCCTTGTCTACACGCTGACCTGCAGCCCTGTCTCCCCTCTCTTGCCCCAGCTGTGGTGCAGCCTCCCTGCTGCTCTGGAAGCCCCCCGATCCTCAAGTTCTTCCTTTGTTTATCTGCTCATTTGCTCTTTCCCAGATCAAAACCTCACATGTGTGCCTCTGACTGGTGGAACCTAGGTCTCATGCCTACACTGTAGTTGCAAGGATATCTGGGAAAGTCAATATCTGTCCTTTATTTTGGGAAAGTGGGATTTATGAGGTCGGAAGACCCACACACAGGACAGTTGATCAAAGGACGCTGGTGCCCATGAGACATGACAAATGTTCCCCCAAACTGTGGCTTGGCTTATTCCCCTACAGATGTGAGATGATTTAATTACAGTACTGCCACAGTCTCACACAGGTCAGGCTGACCTCAACTCATTTGTAGTTTAAGATGACCTAGAACTCTTGATCCTCCTGAACCCTCACTCCTGCCCTGCGTGTGGGAGGGAGTCAAGAGTGGAGAGATGGTCTAGCAGTGCCATTGCAGAGAACCAAAGTTTGGTTCCCAGCACCCACCCGAGGTGGCTCACAATGGCTTTTAACTCCAGCTTCAGGGTATCTGATGCCCACACAGAGGACCCAACAATAATAAATCTTAGCCAGGTACGGTTATGGGTGGTACACGCCCTTACTTAATCCCAGCACTTGGGAGGCAGCAGCAGGTAGATGTCTGAGTTTGAAATCAGCCTGGTCTACATAGTGAGTTCTAGGCCAGTTGGGGCTGCATAGAAAGACCTGGAATCAAAATACAAAATAAAACAAAAACCAAACCCCAAAACTTGAGTGGCTGAAAAGACAAGCCAGCAGTTAAAAAAACACACTGCTCTTGCATAGGACCCCAGGTCAAGTCTCAGAAGCTCACAATACAATAGTCACTTACTCCAGCGCCTCAGGGAACCTGACACTCTGACCTCTGACAGGCCTGCAGGCACTCATATGTATACATGCATACACACACACACACACACACACAAGGACCGTCATACATACACACTATTTTAAAGACAGACAAGGTTTTGGAAGAACAAAGTCCATAAACATTGCGTAGTGACCACAGACCATCAGTTGCGGTATTCCCAGCCCCCCAGGGGGAGTCAGATCTCCCCAGCCATCACCCACGTTTTCCAGCAGAGCCAGATTCCATTCTTATGGTTAAATGATGGACGCCTGTTTCTTCTGGTCTATAGGGAGCTTGCATTACTGTGTCCCAGACCAGGAACGACAGACAAGGCCTAGCCACACCGGGGCAGGGCAGGGCTGCAGGGTGAGAGGGGTTGAGGCCCATCACAAAGACAGTCTGCAGCCTCCCCCTAACCCCCGGTCCCCAGAGAAGAGCAGCTGATGGGTTTCTGGAGCGATCCAATCCAATTATGGCCCCCTCCTCTCTGGTGGAGGCTGAGCCGCCACGCCCTTCCCCGAGGTGGAGACTGGTGGGAAGGCAGAGAGAGCGATGCTGAGCTCTGCACATATTGACCCCGCACACCTCCTGGCAGCAGTCTGGCTCACCGTTACGCTGAGGCTGCTATGACAGCGCCGGTTTCCAGGCGACTGTTCTGGGGGAATGGTCTGTTTTGGCAACCAGAGGGCCCCTGGGTAAGCCGCCCCCCCTCCTCCCGCGCGCCCTGTAGGCCGCACCATTTGCATGGCAACCTCCTCCCCTCCCAGGAGCAACTCTGCGACATGTGACAGCCGGGGTACCCGCCCCTGTTCTCGGCCAGGCCCGCCCCGCGGCTCGCTCGCTCCCGCAGCCTTGTCAAGGCCTGTCCTTTGGGAGCACTGGCTACCCGCCCAACCAGGGTATTTCCGGAGAGGCTAGTACCCTGGAGACCACGGAAAGTGATGCTTGGGGGACAAACACAAATGGGGGAGGGGTGATGAAATACAATCTTTCAAACCAGAGTCTGGTAGCATCCCAGTGCATCGTGGGTAACGGAGGATGGCTCAAAATGTTTATTTAGGTAATCCAGTAGTGAGGTCCTGGTTGGTATTCAGAAAATACCTTTTGGGTCAGGTCATTGGTAGTGTGTGAACATGGAAACCGGTGGCTTGGGCGGGGCGGAGGGGGGCACGTTTATTTTTTATTTATTTTTCTTGAGGTAGTCTCATGTGGTCCTCGTTGGCCTAAAACTTGCTATGTAGACCAGGCTGGCCTTGAACTCAGAGAAATCCACCTACTTCTGCCTTCCAAATGCTGGAATTAAAAGGCCTGCGCCACTATGCCCCGCCCAATACTGATTTGTTTGTTTTTACTATTCAAAATGTTATATTTATTCTTGAAGAGCTTTTTTGTTTTAGTAGTATATATCAATTGTACATAACAGTAAATTTCCTTATGACATTTTCACACATGTGCAGGATATATTGTGATCATGGTCATACCCCCTATTAACAAAGACTTCCTACCTAGAAATATCTGCTGGTGATGTTCTTGGGAAATATTGTCAAATACTTGGAGGGGAGTTGGTCCGTCCGAATTTCTTGGAAGAAACTGAAAGAGAAAACAGATGATTCTTTGGGGCCCTTGCTGCTTCCTGTGCACACCCCACCGAGTCCATGATGCTTAGTGAGAGGCCAGGCTGGACCTTTAGACCACAGGAACTGCCCAAGGACACTTGCCTTGACTGAAACCCAATAGGGGGCTGGGCAGGGGCAGGTCACTCCAGCTCAGCGATCACATTTCCCTGGCAGCTGTCCAAGGGGCAGTTCCCAGCTGCACCTGTTTGTAGGACGATTGCTTTTATCAGTATTGACACAGCATGGAGCCCCGGGAACAGCATTGCAATAAATAAATGAGGGGGTGGAGAGCCCAGCGAGCCGGGGGCAGCTGAAACCTATGAGGCCTTTTTCTGCTTGTTTGTCACGTCCAGTCCAATTCCCTGACCCTGGAATTTTCTGAAGATCCTACAGGCTGGCTTGTGCATAAGAGCCCTGGGTCTTAAAGAGACAAAATTGCAGAATCACCTAAGATCCATTCCTTCATGCCTGGCTGCTCAATTAGAAGCACTTGCTGCTTGTGCAGACAGCTTAGGTTCGATTCCCAGCGCCCACGTGGAGGGTCACAATTATCTGTTACCTTAGTTCCAGAGGTTCTAATGCCTTCCTCTGACCTCTGAGGGAAGCAGACACACATAGTACACACTCATAAACATAAAATAAAAATAAATCTAAAAGAAAAGCTTCCTCATACCAGCTGTCTCCAATCAGTGGATTTCAAGGTTACTCCATGCCCTTAGCTGACATTTAGTTTGTCCTGGACCTGGGCATCAAGGGAATTCTTCCCTCTGCCAACTTTATCATCAGAGAGAGGGGTATAATTAAAGTGCACATTTTTTGGAGTTATTCAAACCTAGAATGAAACCATGGCAGAGTCTAGCTGTGTGATTAGAGATGTGTTCACCAACCAGTCAGAGCCTTCACTGGAGGCTTTGGGGTGGGAAAATGCAAAACAAAACAAATCTGGGCTGACATGGGACTCAGTTTGTAGAAAGCTTGCTTAGCGTTCAGGAAGCCCTTGGTTGGATCCCCAAGGCCACAAAACCCAGGACGGCAGTGTTTAGCGTGTGCCTGTGATCCCATCACTGCAGGGTGGAGACAAGAGCACCAGCAAGTTCATGGTCATCTCTCCTGTGAGATCAAGACCAGATACCTACCCAGTCAAACAAAACAAAACAAAAGCAGATCTGGTCTATTCTGGAAACAGCAAGGAGAAAGAGGCTAACAGCATCTGCTGAGAACAGCCAAATGTGTCCCCTTGATAGCTGCCATCCTGTTCTGGTCTTCGGGAGGCCTCTGAGCTAGGTCCCCTCACCTCTGCTCCAGAGTGGTCAAGTACCATAAGGCATAAACAAAAGCTGCCCATCTGAGGCCACCTAGCCACGCCCTGAGATAAATTGCCTCTGTCAGAGCTACTTGAGGTGAGTCACTCACATGCCTGCCACAGACAGGAAGGCAGGGCTCCAAGGGGCACCCCGGTGCCAGTTGCCAGCCTACTGAGCTCCAACCCCAGTCCTTACGCCCACCAGTTACGTGCCTGTGGGAAGCTTACCACCACGATCCTGGCGTTCTTGGTATGAGGTGGAGATCACATCCATGTGCTTGCTGTTATTATCCAGTGTGTGGTGGGTGCTCCATGATGTTAGCACTTGGGGTCATTGTGCTTAATGAGGTTGGGGACCCCAGCACAGCCATCTCTATATCCCCAGATCTTTACGTTGAGTTGGCACTGGGCAGAAGGCATCACTGACTGGTGAATGAATGAATGAATGAATGGCCCTCAAAAAGTTAAAAAGCTGGTGTGGGGATGTAGTTCAGTCCCTACAGTGCTTGTCAAGTGTTCTGAAAGCCGTGGGTTCAATTCCCAGGTGCACAGAAAACCCACCAGGGACATCCAAGGCTGGCTGTCAATGCAGCTCACATGTGGAGGCTCACATAGGGTTAAAAGCCATCTTGCCTGTCCCCAAGCCCCAGAGGCAGGCAGCCTCTGGTCCCTCAGTTTTATCCATCTAGGATAGATAGATACTTCAGGAAAGAAAAACAGGAAGCATCCCTGAGAGCCAGTGTGGCTCTCTCCCTCCCCTTCCCCTTCCTCCTCCCCCCTCCCCTCATTTAGTGGAGGGTTAGGAGGTGGGAGGAAGATGGTCTTCTGGGTCACATTTTGCCAGGAAACCAGGTCCCTCCTTTCAGACTGTGGGTTCCAAGGGGACAGATAAATAGCAGAGAGAAAGATGCAGCCCACAGACAGCAAGGCAAGCTCCTTGGCAGCCCAGGCACCATTACTGCACCGTTTATGGTTCCAGAAGGAGCCCTCCTCTCCATTCATTCATTCATTCATTCATTCATTCATTCATATGCTGCGGTAAGTGCTGACTACTACTATGTCCTGAGAGATGGACTTCATGCGTGGCAGGAAAGCACTTTGTCACCCAAGCTCTGTCCCCAGCTCCACTAATCAGATTTCTGTACATTGTTTTTGTTTTTCAAGACAGGGTTTCTCTATGCAACCCTGGCTGTCCTGGAACTCTTTTTGTAGACCAGGCTGGCCTTGAACTCACAAAGATTCCCCTGATTCTGCCTCCCAAGGGCTGGGATTAAAAGTGGAGCCACCACTGCCCAGCTTGTTTTCTTTTATGACAGTGTTCTATGCACTTTGTAGCCCTGGCTGGCCTGGAACTTGCTCTGCAGACCAGGCTGGCCTTGAACTCACAGATTCTGCCTCTGGAGTGCTAAAATGCTAGGATTAAAGGTGTGCACCACTTGTCTTGCTGCTGCCTAGAACAAAGTTTTAATAATAATTTCCAAGCTGGACAGTAGTGGCTCACATCTTTTTGTTTGTTTGTTTGTTTGTTTGTTTTTTCTGTTTTTTCGAGACAGGGTTTCTCTGTGTAACTTTGAAGCCTATCCTGGAACTAGCTCTTGTAGACCAGGCTGGCCTCAAACTCACAGAGATCCACCTGCCTCTGCCTCCCGAGTGCTGGGATTAAAGGTGTGCGCCACCAATGCCCGGCACGGCACACATCTTTAATCCGGGCACTCAGGAGGTGGAGGCACGCAGATTTCTGAGTTGGAGGCCAGCCTGGTTTACAGAAAGAGTTCCAGGATAGCCAGAGCTACATGGGGAAACCCTGTCTTCAAAGATCCAAATAAATAGATAAATAAATAAAATAAAATTTCCTTAAGTGCCAGATATAGTAGTGAGGATCTACAATCCCAGTATTGTGCAGGCTGAAGCCAGAGCGATTTTAAGTCCCATGCCAACCAGAGCTACAAGGAGCTACCCTGCATGTGGGAGGTGGGGAAGGAAAATGTCCTCATGTTGTCCTCAAGCAAATCCCTCTGGAGTTATCAGGAGGGCAGCGGAGGGACATTATCTAATCTGTTTTCCTGTAATAAATGAGGAAACTGAGGCGCACCCTAGCTCGGTCAAGGTGTTCTGAGATATTCTGAGTAGACGTGGGAATCTCTAGACAGCAGCACCCTTTGACCTTTGAACCCTCCCCTGGAGGTAGGAGTCAGCATTTAGCTGGTCTTAGCCTCTGATAGGATTTGCCCCTTATCCTGCTTTGTCATTCCAACAAGGTCTTCACCTTGCTTAGAAGGCTGAGTGGGCTAAGAGCCAGGGTCCCTGGGCTGCTCCGTGTGTCTTTGATTCTTTCCCCCTTCCCCCGCCCCATTCCTGGATATGGTAGGCAATTGCTGTAACCCTCGACTCCATCCCTAACCTTCCACAGCCCACTGTGTTTGTTCTTGAAGGCAGCCCTGAGCTTGCAGAGTCTCAGTGCCCCCTTCCACAGGTAGAAAGAGAAAGTCACATCTCAGCTAGGATTTCCAGTAACACAGAACTGAAAGTAAGAAGAACCCGGGGTGGGGTTGGGAGAGCCTGTAATCTCTTGCTCTTGGGAGCAAAGGCCTGGAACCTCAAGAGTTCTAGGTTAACTCTGGGTTACACAAGTCTGGGAAAGCCTGGTCACTAAAACAGAGTCTCCTGCCTCAGGGCAAGCATGGGGTAACCAAGCTTAAGCCTTGTATGTAGCCCAGGTTAACCAGTTGAGGAACCTCCTGCCTCAGACTCTTGAGTGCTGTCATAACAGATGTGTTCTAGCATCCCTGACTGGGTTCCTACAGGAAATGGCAGACTCTCCTGGGGTGACCAGTTAAGGACACACTTTGAAAAGTTAAACACTGGGGCTTGGGGCTTGGGGCTTGGGGTTTGGGGCTTGGGTTAGAGGTCTGTGTAGACTGCTGCCTTAGCCCACTCAAGGCTCTGGGTACTTGGGGGGGGGGTGAAAAAAAAAGAAAAACAGAGAGACCTGAGGTGGACCTGAGGATGACATGCCTCCGTTGGTAGACAGCCCAAGGTTCCATCACAAATCAAGTATATTGGTAGATCCCTGTACTCCAATCTCTGGAGATTCAGAGGCAGGGGGATCAAAACTTCAAGATCAGGTCTGGAGAGAGATGGCTCAAAGGTTGAGCACACAGAGGATATAGGTTCAGTCCTCAGCACCCACCTGTAACTCCAATTCCAGGGAATACAAGGTCTTCTTCTGGCCTGCACAGGCACACTTCATGGGCATACAAATACACATAAACGGGAATAAAACATTCTTAGAAATTCAAGGTCACGGGGCTGGAGAGATGGCCCAGAGGTTAAGAGCACTAGCTGCTCTTCCAGAGGACCTGGGTTCAATTCCCAGCAACCACATGGTGACTCGCAACCATCCGTAATGAAATCAGGTGCTCTCTTCTGGCCTGCAGGCAGAAGAACACTGTATACTTAATTTTTTTTTTTTTTAAGATTTATTAAGGTCGCCTTCAACCTCAAGCTTTAATAGGGAATTTAAGGCTAGCCTGAGCTACAGAGAGCAAACCCCTGCCTCAAAAACAACAGTAACACAGCCAGGCATTGGTGGCCCATGCCTTTATTCCCAGCACTCAGGAGGCAGAGGCAGGTGGATCTCCATGAGTTTGAGACCAGCCTGGTCTACAAGAGCTAATTCCAGGACAGACTCCAAAGCCACAGAGAAACCCTATGTCGGGGAAAAAAAAACCCAAAACAACCTAACAGTAACAGGGGTTAGAGTGACGGCTCAGCAGTTAAGAGTACTTGCTGCTCTTCCAGAGAACCCAAGCTCAATCCTTAGCACCAACATGGTGGCTCACAACCATCTGTAACTACAGTGCCAGGAGATTTGAGGCATTCTTCTGGCCTCCTTGGACAGGTACACACATGGTACATATGGACACATTGCAGACAAAACACTCATACACAGAAAATAAAATTTACAAAGCAATAACCAACAGCCAGGCATTGAGATGCATGCCTTTAGTCCTAGCACTCAGAGGCAGGAACAACCCTTTCTAAGTTCAGGCCAGCCTGGGCTACACAGTGAGACCCTGTCTCAGACAACAACAACACACATTATAGGATTGTTACAAGGCAGTCAAGACTACAAAACAAAACAAAAAACCCAACGAACTGACTAATAAAATGAATTAATTTTTAAAGCTCTAAGTATGGAGAATTCAGGGCTGGCCAGATGGCTCAGCGGTTGAGAGCACTGGCTGCTCTTCCAGAAGACCAGGGTTTAATTCCCAGCACCCACATAACAGCTCACAACTGTCTTTAACTCCAGGTCCGGGGACCCAGCACCCATGGCAAAACACCAGTGCACATTAAGAAACCAAACCAAACCATGGAGAATGCACTAGCAGTGAGAAGGAAGGATAGACCTTGGTATAAGAGGTTCTTTTTGCTTTGCATTGGAGTTGGAGGAAAGACAGCCTCCATTGATGTCTGGTACCACCTCACCCCCCACACCCCACCCCTCACCCCGAGCCCAAGAGGCTGAGCAAGCTCTCCAGTCCATGTGCTCATCCCCAGGGCCCCGTGTGTGCATCCATCTCACTGTCTGCAGTGTCACTATTTCCTAGCTCATTTTATGGCTGAGAAACCCAAAGCAAAAAGACCATTAGGGAAGTGGCCTCTGATTCTACAGCCGGGACCCAGAGCACGGTGGGCAGGGACTGCCTACCGCCAGTCCCCTCACCTGACTTCTCTGGGAGCCCTGAGGGTTCTAGAGCAGCTGGCAGCTGAGGAATGACTCCCTGACACTTTGGTGAGGAGAGAGCTCAACTTCTTATTAGCCATGTGTTCCAGGCCAGTCACATGAGCGAACAAGAGCCTTGGTGTTCAGCTGCAAGAGCCTTGATAACAAACATCTCCACCTACCTCAGGGGTGATTCGAGGGTTCCGAGAAATCAGGGACAGGGCAGTGCTTGGAACTCACTGCAAAGGGGAACAGAAACAGACAGCAAGCAAGTTCTGTCTGCTGTGGCCCCCCCAGGTCCTCAGCCTGTTTTCAAGGCAGAGGGTGATAGAAGTCAGAACCGGGCCCTCTGCAATCCCATACCATTTACTGCTCCTCTTTGGGTTTCTTTTCTTTCTTTAAAAAAAAATTATTTATTTCTGTATATAATTGTTTTGCCTGCATGTATACTATGCACCATAGGAGTGCCTGATACCTGCAGAGGTCAGAAGATGGCCTCGGATCCCCTGGAACTCAAGTTGTGAGGCTGCCATGTTGCTATGTGGGTGCTGGGAATCAAACTCAGTCTCTTTGCCAGAGCAGCAAGTGCCCTCAATCTCAGACCACCTCTCCAGCAACACTTCCCCTCAACCCCTGCCCCACCCCCACCCACCCCTTTTTTTTTTCCAGTAGGGACACACTATGTAGCCCTGGCTAGCCAAAACCTAGCTGGCCTCAAACTCACAAAGATCCACCTGCCTCTGTCTCCAGAGTGCTGGGATCAAAGGTGTGTCCCCATCATGCCCTACTGTTGTGGGTTTTTTGTTGTTGTTGCTTTTAAGACAGAATATCTGTATCCCATGGTGGTCTTGAATTCCTGATCCTCCTACCTCTACCTTTCAAGCTGGAGGGTTGCACAGGTACACCATAACACACACACACACACACACACACACACACACACACACACACACACACACACTTCTGTTTTGGCACAGAGACATAAGAGAGGGTCCACATCCAGCCTATACCTGCTTAGGCATTCCCAAGCAAACGTTTTTTCTACACTGACTTACTGGGAGTGCTACCCCTGAACTTTAGCTGGGCTCCTTTGTCCTGTTTGTCATAAAACAAACAGGCTTTCAGCTACTTGGGCAGGGTTTAACTAGCGATCAGCCCTGCAGATAAGTGGATCACACGCTCAACAAGCTCCCAGGGGAATAATTTGTACCAGAGAGCACTTTATAATTTATATTTTTGAAGCTACAGCCTGGGAGTTATCTTCCCAGTGACAAGAGACAGTCTCCCCCGAGCTCCACACCCCCCTCCTGGACAGGCTGGAGATAATTGAGAGGCAGAAAGCACAGTCAGGAGACAGAGCAGTGTGCTAACATCTCAGGCGCATTGTATGAATGGCTCACTCAGGGCAGGACCTCTTGCCATCCAGTTTTCTGAATATCGTCACCCCCACCCCTGCCCATTTGCAGTTCTGTGTACCATCACTTCCTTAATGCAAAGGAAATTGGGAGGAAGAGAATTCAGGGGTGGGCTAAGCTTCCTGGAGGTCAGGACAAGCACGGCCAAGGTCCACTTGTTTGGTTCCCTTCTGTCATGACCCTTCCTTCTGAAAAGTCATTTGCTGTCTCCTTCTCATGCTGTGTTCAACTCAGTCTAAGTGGACAGGTCCTGTTTTCCATACCCCCAAGTCAAGGGATGCAGTTTGGGGCCAGAGGGCAGCTCAGTTGTTAGAATACTCTCCTAGGGGCCGGGCATTGGTGGTGCACGCCTTTAATCCCAGCACTCGGGAGGCAGAGGCAGACGGATCTCTGTGAGTTCGAGGCCAGCCTGGTCTACAGAGCGAGTGCCAGGATAGGCTCCAAAGCTACACAGAGAAACTCTGTCTCAAAAAACCAAAAAAAAGAAAAAAGAAAAAAAAGAAAAGAAAAACCGGGGGAAAACAAAATGCTGTCCTGGAATACACAAAGCCTTAAGTTCTCAGGATCCCACAGACTGCACCTAGAGATACATTCCTTCCAATCCCAGGAGCATTTGGAAGTGCAGGCAGGAGAATCCTTTACTTTCGAGGTCAGCCTGGGGTACAGGAAACCCTATCCAAAAAAAAAAAAAAAAAACTGATAGAGGGGAGTCAGGGACTTGGTGTTAGATTTTTGTTTAAATTAGAAATAAAGAAGAGGAGGTGCAAGATGAAACAAAAGATGAGACATAGTAGACATATTAACCAGTTTATTATAGGCCTGGCAGAGTAGAGAGACTAAGAGAGAAGAGGAACATGGTGAATGGCTGACCGCCATTAGAGAGGCAGAGACAGCTCGAGGGTGGGAGAAGAGAAGAGCAGAGAGAGCATAAATGGGCAGTCTTTTACAGGGGTCCTCTGCAACTGCATGCAGACTTAGTTCCCACGGAACCCTGGTCTGACCCGGTACTGCCTGAGTGGATTCTGCCAGGTAACAGAGGCAGCCAGCATAATGCCTGAACCTTTCACTTGGGTTGGGGGGGGGAGGTGTGTGGTTCAGTGGTGAAACATGTGCCTTGAATGCAGAAGAGGGAGAAATCCAAGCACTAGGATGACATAAGCAGGAACATCAGGGGTTCAAAGCCACCAATACCCGCCTTACCCCCCTACACACACACACACACCAGAAAGAGGGACTAGTTCGGTCAGTTGGTACTTGCCTAGCACACTTCAATTCAACCACTTGGGTTCAATCCCAGCAATTGCATAAAGCAGGTGTGGAGGACTCCTGCAACCCTAGCACTAAGAGGTGGAGCCATAGGGCTGGAGAGATGGCTCAGCAGTTAAGATCATGCACCACCTCTAGCAGAAGACCTGGAGTTCAGTTCCCAGCACCTATGTTTGGAGGGCCACAGTCACCTGTAACTCTGGCCTCTAAGGGAGTCAAGTGGTGCCTCTACCTTCTGTGGGCACCTGCCCTCATGTGCCCATACCCACGATTACGTACACATAATTTAAAAATAACGACAACAAATCCTTAGAAATTCCAGATCACTGGGTGTGGTGGTGGACAACTTTAGTCCTAGTACCCTGGGGGTAGAGGCAGATGATCTCTGAGACATGTGTTTTGAGGTTCCTGTCTCAAAAACAGAACAAAACAGAGTTCTAAGCCATCCTTGACTATATAGCCAATTTGGGGCTAGCCTGGGCTACAGGAGACTCTGCCTAAACCAACTTTCCAATTAGTTAATCCCCACCCCCCTTAACTAATCCACACCTCCTATTCTGAATTTCTTGATTTTCATCCTCACAGGCCCTTAACACTGCTGCTCAGAGCTCTCCCCGGCAGTGGAGAAGGCCTTACTCAAGCTCACCCTGCTTTTTTCCCATTGAAGGTGTATCTCTCCCAAGCCCCTTGTCTGGGGCTTTTATCTTCAACACAGAGGCACAGTGAGAGGCACAGAGTCAGGCTTGAAAATGTCTTAGGAGGCTGGCAGTCGATGACTCACGGGATGTGTAAATTTGTCCAAACTCTGCTTTCTCTTCTGCAGTCTGGGATAAAGTGCCCAGGCTCCTATCTAAGGCAAACACCCTCCGGGGCCAGCACTCTGCCCCTCTGGTTCATCTACCCTCAACACCCCGACTCCTCCTGCATGTTTTCCCTTCTTTGCTGAATCATTTATTTCTACATATAAGTAAATAACCCTCAGTTTCACCCATCTTTAAAAAAAAACAACTCTCAGCTGGGTGTGGTAGTTTTTGCCTTCAATACCAACAACTGGGGAGTGGAGGTCGTGGAAGATCAGGAGAGGATCAGGAAGCCTA
Source organism: Cricetulus griseus (assembly GCF_003668045.3). Lineage (NCBI taxonomy): Eukaryota > Metazoa > Chordata > Mammalia > Rodentia > Cricetidae > Cricetulus > Cricetulus griseus. The sequence continues at coordinate 257,926,642 of NW_023276806.1, forward strand.
GTGAGTTTAAAACCAGTGTGTAGGCTACAGGAGACCCTGTGTTTTGTTTTGCTTTATCATCATCATCATCATCATCGGTTTTTTTCAGACAGTTTCTCTGTATAGCCCTGGCTGTACTGGAACTTGCTCTGCAGACCAGGCTGGCCTCGAACTCACAGAGATCCTCCTGCCTCTGCCTCTTGAGTGCTGGGATTAAAGGCTTGGGGTATCCCCACCACCAACCCCACAGTTTGACCTTCTAAATCTTTGTTTGGTTTGCTTTTTGTTGTTGTTGCTGGCGGGGTGGGGCGGGACAAGAACCCCCAATGTACTCTAGCTGGCTTCCAACTCTCCATGCCCCTGCCTCCACCTAAGGAATTCCAGGCAGGGCGTCTTCTCTCCATGGGCCTTCAGTGGGGAATTCTGTCGTGATAAGGCACAGTGGCTGAAGGAAGTTGGTAAAAGCATGGGGGAAGAGGGGGAAGGGGATGGGAGGCAGACCTCCCATCCCCTTCCCCCAGGAACTCAGCACACTCTTCTAGGGGTGGAAAAGCTTACAGGTCTTGATTAGAGGCGAGGTGGAGAGGTGTAGGCCCTCCTAGTGCCCAGGCCTCCTCCCAGCCACTCCCCCCTTCTCGCTTTGGCGGCAAAATCTATCCGGGTTCCCCTGTGGCCTCCCAGCCTCGCCCTTCATCTGACCGTCTAAATGGTGAACTCTGCTCGGCGGCTGCTTCCTTTCAGGCCCTCCACACCCTCCTCCCAGGAGCTGGGTGGTCTCTCTTGCCCGAGTCCCCGGCCTTCCACTTAGCATTCCCTCAGGAGTCCAGGGCATCCCGAGAGGAAGGCATTGGCTCCCCCAGAACAATATCCAGACACGACCAGACCTCCCAGCCCCCTCCCAGGGACAAGGCATCAAATGAAGCCGAGTGGTCCTGGCACCCCTGGACAGATCCTTTTGTCCGAGTTGGAAGCAAGCTGAAAAGATGAAAGGGGCTTCCATGCTGACCCCGTCACCTCTCGTTATCTCGTGCCTGCTCCCCGAGGACTCTCAGAGGCAGTCGGCCGCTTTTTCTCAGGCTCGCCCCGGGGTTAACGACCTCCTAGCAGCTCCTGCAGGCAGGAATGCAAGGAATGTACCTGCCCCAGTGGGGGCGGGGGGAATGCGTGGATAATGAGGTCAAAACCAAGCACCGCCTCCTTCTCAAAGGACTCCCGAAAGAGAGGCTATTAGATATAGTTCATTAGTAGGGGGGGAGGGGGTGTGCGATGGGCGGCTGCTTTTTTTAGACTGTGGCCTGAAGAGACACAGACGCCTTTCGCCAAGTTTGGACTCTCCCTCCAGGTCATCGGAGGGCTGCGCTTTTGACTCAAGGGCAAGCAAGCCCGTGTGTTTCCCTGGGTTCAGGTGACAAATGACATCTGGGGGCTCCAACACTTGATTTGCAAACTGGGTGTGATAGCTGCACTGCAATTTAAGCTCTGGGGAGATGGGAGGACCCTGAAGCCAACCTGGACTACACTGTGGTTTCTAGGCCATCCAGCGCTACAATAGGAGACCCTGTCTCAAGGAGGAGTTTCTCAGACAAGCCCACTGCTCCTGCAGAGGACCTGAGCTTGGTTTCACAGTACCCATCGCTTGGGCTGCTCACATCCTCCTGTAACTCCAGCTACAAGGCATCACCAGACTGACCTCCCTGGGCACCTACACACACAAACACAATTTACAATGATAAAAAAGAGTCAGAGAGTGCTCAAGCACGTCTCTCCCCTACCCCCATCCCCTACCCCCAGACACCCCTCTGTGTAGACCAGGCTGGCCTGAAACACTCTGTAGAACAGGCTGGCCTCGAATTCAGAGATCCACCACCAACACCTGTTAGCACACACCTTTCTTTGGTGTTGGGGGGGGGGCGCTCGAGACAGGGTTTCTCTGTGGCTTTGGAGGCTGTCCTGAACTAGCTCTTTTAGACCAGGTCGGCCTCGAACTCACAGAGATCCTACCTGCCTCTGCCTCCTGAGTGCTCAGATTAAAGGCGTGTAACACCAGTACTTAGGAGGGAGAGGCAGGGGCAGGCAGATCTCTGTGTTCTAGGACAGCCTGGTCTACACAGAAATCCTGTGTTGGAGAGAGGAGAGAGAGAGAGAGAGAGAGAGAGAGAGAGAGAGAGAGAGAGAGAGGGTGTTTTTCTGTCTGCTTAGCACATGAATCTACTGGTATTTTAATTATTGTCTGTGCCTCCATGGCCCTGAAGTCATTGCCTGTCAGTCACTGAGGCCACTGTCTTGCATGGCTTCCAGTTCCTCCTCCCTGGCTCTACTGCAGCCGTGATACATAGATTTAAATTAAGTCTCTATTTTTCTATTCATCAATAAGACTTGAGAGTCAAAGGCTGGGGTAAAAACTTGCTAGCTTAAGGTCAGCAACTAGCTGACCTTGATTTTTGGCCTGAGACGCCACAAGAAGCAAGTCTATTCCATGGTTCTAGAACCAAAGAAAGCTCAAACTCTAGTCCCTGCCCTTCCTTTTCTTCCTGTGTTATGTATCTTCTATCCAAACAGCTGGCATCTAGCTGGGTGGTGGTGGCGCACGCCTTTAGTCCCAGCACTTGGGAGGCTGAGGCAGGCGGATATCTGTGAGTTCGAGACCAGCCTGGTCTACAGAGTGAGTTCCAAGATAGTCAGAGCTACATAGTGAGACCCTGTGCCAAAGCAAGGAAGGAAAAGAAGGAAGGAAGGAAGGCTGAGTTCAATCAGCAACACCCACGGTTGCGTGCCTGTAATCCCAGTGCTGTAGAAAAGGATGCTTGAGGGGCCCCTGGGGCTGTCTGGCCACCCAATCTTCATGACTGAGGAACATACTAGATGTGGACCTCTAGTCTTCACATGCATGCTCATACACTAGCACACAGCAATAGCCAGACACACACACACACACACACACACACACAGAGAGAGAGAGAGAGAGAGAGAGAGAGAGAGAGAGAGAATTTTTAGATGGCCCTTGTGCCTGAGGACCCCTAGAGGGCTACCTCCCAAGCCCTACCCACCTAGTTGCATGGCCCTCTGCCCCTGAGTGACACCTGCTCAAGAGGAATCCCAACTCCTGGCAGATCTCTGGATGCTAAAGACACACACTATTAATTTTGAATTTTCAGCTGTTGCCCGGGCTCCACCTTGTGTCACCTGCTAGCCAGCTGGAGGTGCCACAAGAAGCAGGACTCATAGTAGCCAAAAGATATTTTAGTACCCAAACTCCAGATCTGAGCTTGTAGGACAGTGTCCAAGTGCTACTTTGGGAAAGCATGCTCTGAGATGTGCACAGTCCAGCTTCTCAGCCATGGCTAGAGATGGGTGGGCGCCAAGTCACTTTTGCTACCAGGGAACTCACTGGAACAGCATTAGCTGTTTTTGTTCGTAGCTGTGAAAAGTGCATCCATCTTGGTTGCTGATACTCTTTGGGAAACCAGGTTCAAATTCAAGGGTGTGCAATCTATGAGCAGCCTTGGAATAGGCTTGGAACTTACTCTGTAGACCAAGCTGGCCTTGAACTTGAGAGCCACCTGTTGCTGCCTCCTGAGGGCTAGGATCAGGAATGTGTCACTACACCTGGCCTAATCTTATTTGTTTTTTAAAGTTTTATTTATTTATTTATTTATTTATTTATTTATTTTGGTTTTTCGAGACAGGGTTTCTTTGTGGCTTTGGAGTCTGTCCTGGTACTCGCTCTTATAGACCAGGCTGGCCTTGAACTCACAGAGATTCACCTGCCTCTGCCTCCCCAGTGCTGGGATTAAAGGCATACGCCACCAACACAGGGCAAAATTTTATTTATTAATTTTACATGTAAGAGTGTTTTGTCTTCATATATGTCTGTACACCACGAGTGTGTGTGTGTGTGTGTGGTGCCTGCAGAGAGAGTGGGATTCCCTGGGACTAGAGTTACAGAAGGTTGTTAGTTGACATGTAGGTGCTGAGAATGGAACCCAGGTCCTCTGGAAGAGCAGCCAGTGCTCCTAACTTCTGAGTCATCTCTCCAGCCTGGGCCCAACTTCTTAAATCATGAGTCATGCTACCATGTGGAGTTTGGGAACTGAACAAAGGAGAGGAGGGTGTCATGGAAAGTCAGGCAGCATTGAAAGATTTCTGAAGGCACAACCAACAAAACTTAATCCAAAAGCACACTGAGGGATTGACCCTGGTGTCACTCATCCATGTTTCCAATGACCTGGTTGTAACCTTGGTTTGGAGGCTGTCCCACCAGGACCAGCCCTGCCTGAAATCCCTCAGCTTAATATCCATGCTGTGTATACTATGAGCTGCTGTATTTGACTGTATGGACCCAAGAAACAATGATTTAAGAGCTACATAGTGATACCCTGTCTTTTTGTTTTTTTTTTTTGTTTTTGTTTTTGTTTTTTTTTTGTTTTTTTTTTTGGTTTTTCAAAACAGGGTTTCTCTGTGGCTTTGGAGGCTGTCCTGGAACTAGGTCTTATAGACCAGGCTGGCCTCAAACTCTCAGAGATCCGCCTTTCTCTGCCTCCCGAGTGCTGGGACTAATGGCATGCCCTACCGCCACCCAGCTTTATTTAAGTCTTTCTACACTTTCCAACTGTCATTCAAGTCTGTCTAAAGGTTAACAGTCCTGGCTGTCCTGGAACTTGCTCTGTAGACCAGGCTGGCCTTAAACTTGAGATCCACCTGCCTCTGCCTCCGAAGTGCTAGGATCAAAGGTGTGCTCCACCAAACTGGACAGAATGCTGGTGAGATGGCTCAGCAGTTGAGAGCACCAGCTATTCCTGCAGAGGACCCAGGTTCAGGTTCGTTTTCTGGTAGTACCTCACTGAGGCTCATAACCATCAGTAATTTCACTTCCAGGGGCTCCATCTACATATATAAATCTGAAAATCAAAGAAAAATATGTTTGTGTAACTTTGATCTCACTTAATTGTATCCTTTTAAAAAATTGTCAAGTTTCTGTAATATGTACACCCACACATATATTATATTGGAGCAGAGGGTCTTCTATTTTATCTTGAGACAGGGACTCACTCACATTGTGCCTGTGGCTGATTTGGAGCTCACTGTATAGCCCAAGGCCGTCCTCAAACTCTCAGCCATGCTCTCGTCTTAGCCTCCCCAGTGCTTGGATGACAGACAAGTCTAGTGACTTGCTCCTGTAACTTCAAACCTAGGGGTGGGATGAACCACAAAGAAGACAAGAAGGGACAAACAGGAGAAACTGTGAGGGGAAGCCTGTGACTCCCAGGCGCCATCCAATGGGCCCAGCTCCATCTGGGCAGGCCATCCAGAAACTGTCAGCTCTCATGGATAATGAAGGCCAGCCGCCACACCTTACATGGCCATCCAGGCAGCCAGCCGCCGGAATCCCGGGGATTACGCAGCCTCTGGAGGGCTTGGAACAAGCTCGGGTCACCTGCTGCAGCCACAAGTGTGTGCCTGGGCTTCTGCGGCTTCTGTCTTGTGACTGAGGAATTTTGAAATGGAAGCGCTGAGCTCACAAAGAAGAAAATGTCTCCTTGATGTCACACAGTTGCTGCCAATCCATCCAAGGTAGCTAAAGACCTGCAGCAGCCCACACAGCTGGGACTTCCCTCCCAGCAGGCCCAGAGATATGAACACTTCTAGAATGGTCCCCATACCACTGAGTGCCTCCAGCCCTCCTTTCACAGACACTGACCAGCTAGAATCTGAGGGGTCCCCTGCTCCCTGTCTAACCCTTTCTGGGATCACTTCAGGGGTAAAACCAAATCACAAGCAGGTTCTTTCAACTTTAATGAGTCCAGGCTGTGCAAACTGAAGCTTGGAATTCCACTGCCTGCAGCCAGAGCCTGTCTGGGTCTGTACTGTTCTTTTTGACTGTTTTGTAACCTGGGAAGGGAAGAGACTAAGAATACATACAGATAGGTGTGGCTATGAGTGAGGATCAAGAATTCCAGACCACCTGGGGCACTTAGGAACCTCATCCAAACAAGTTTATAAAATGGCCCTGGGTGTCCAAGGGAAACCCTGATGCAGAGAGAATCGTGAGTTTTCACGAGCCCCAAGGAGGAATGCATGCCTGTATTCCCAGCAACTAGGGAGTAGAGGCAGAAGGATCAAAAGATAGCTTAGCAATCAAAGGGAAGGAGCTTGCTGCCAAGCCTGAGAACCCTGTTTGACCTCAGGACCCACATGGTGCAAGGAGTCAACTCCCAAAAGTTGTACTCTGATGGCACCACGGGTCCTGAATGACACAAATTCCCATACAACAATAAGTGTAATTTCTTTTTAAAGTTCAAAAGCCATCCTCAACTACATAGTGAGTTTTCAGTCACCCCAAGCTTCACAAAGATCCTGTCTCAGTACATAAGAAGGTATCCAGGGGAGGGAGGTGCACTTGGGAGTCAGAGGCAGGTGGATATCTGAGTTCAAGGCCAGCCTGTTTTTATAGATGGAACTCCAGGAGAGACAGGGCTACACAGAGAAACCCTGTCTCAAAAAAGCAAGAGCGGGTAAATGAGTACGTGAGAGAGGCATCTAGAGATTTGACATAAATAGGCCGAATACTGTAGACATCTGTCAAGCTTCCACTTGGTGCTGAGGTGGAGGGCCCCACCCTCCTGCCTCTCATTAGAACCCTAGTCCTGCTTCTCAGAGCACCAGCTCCTCAGGTGCTTGGTATGGGGAACTGCAGTGACCAACTGGGACTCTTCTACTGTGCTTACATTACGTTTCTGTCCAATCATTTGCCCCTCCGGGCACTGCCCTCAATTCCTCGTGTACCACCACCCTAGGCCCCTGTCTCCGGCAGTACCTGCTTCAAAGGCCTTTGCCACACCCACAACCCCGTCCAAACGCTCTGGGATGGGATGGGCTTCAGCATTAGCCCCCCGACAGGGTCCCCAGGATGTCAGGGAGCTGTGTACACAGGAGGAGGGCCTGGTTGCAATGTCGCTGAGGCGAAAATCTGAATCATAGTCAACGAGGGCAGCCAAATTCCAGGCTGGGAAATCAGGGCAGTCTGGAGGGTGAGGCTTCGCCGTAAACAGAATGAGTAATGAGGTCAGAAGCTGCGGGGACCAGCATCATGTCTAGATGCCTGCTGTTCAAGGAAACGGAAGCAGCACAAGACCGGGTCTGTGGACTGAATAATAAAAACGTCCTGGAGACTCAACACACAAGCCGGTGGGAGAGAACGCTAACTTCCTGGGATTTCCAACACCCTCTGTGCCACGCGGACCTGGATCCTTCCCGCTTGCTCGCTCGCTCGAGTGAAGGTGGTCCCTTGTCACCGCCTCCCCTGCCCCAGGGGCGATGCTTTAATGTCAAAATGGCTCTGTCACCTAGCTCACTCTGAGCGCACTGTGGAAGAGAGCTGAAACTCCCAGTCCCAGGTTGATGGATGGCACCCCACCCCCACCGTGGGTCTCTCATACGTGAGGTGAAGATAATAGCCCAGCTTCGTGGCAGTCTTACATAATGGCATCCCCAGTCTGAAGAATAGCCCTGAAAATATTTGAAAAATGCTTACAACAGTGCTTGGCTCACAGAGAATGCTGTATTAAGTGTTAGGTAAATAAAAACAAGCTGCTGGGCTGGTAAATAAGGCCAGTCCTCAAAGCCAATTCTAAATTTAACATTTGAATCCTCAGGCCCTCAGCCACTGGGGTCAACAGCAGGGCACCATGGGCTGAAGGACTACAGGCCTTTCAAAAATTAATTTTCATTTCAACTGAGAATAGAAATCCATGTTGACTTATTTTACTTGCACAGACAGAAAATAGCCTTCTGGCTCCTCAGTTTCTCTGTGGAAACCACAGAGAATTCCAGAAGGACCAGTTCAGATATTGTGCCTTCCCTGATTTAATAGGTCTGTTTTAAAGAGTCACACTGGGTGCAGTGACACACCTGTAATCTCAGCGTTTAGATAGTGGAGGTGGAAGCATCAGGAACTCAAAGTCAGCCTCAACGGCATAGACATCTTGGGCTGCCTGAGACCCTGCCTCAAAAGAAACCATCGAAAGGAACAAACAAAAACAAGGGCCAGAGAGGGAATTCGGAGGAAGCCTGAAGACTTGGGTTCTGTGCTCTGGGCTGTGTAAAAGGTGGAAAGAGAGCACAGACTCCACAGCTGTCCTCTGACCTACACATGTGCACGCCCATCACACGTCCACACACAATAATAAATCATTCTCAAAGGCAGTTTTAAAAAATACTTATTTGCCCAGTGGCGGTGGCCTCATGCCTTTAGTCCCAGCAGAGGCAGAGGCAGGCATATCTCAGTGAGTTCAATGTCAGCCTGTACTGGAAAGCAAGTTCCAGGACAGCCAGGACTGTTACACAGAGAAACCCTGTCTTGAAAAAAATAATCAAAGCTTGGCAGTGGTGGCGTACACCTTTAATCCCAGCTCTTGGGAGGCAGAGACAGGTGGATCTCTGTGAGTTCCAGGCCAGCCTGGTCTACAGAGAGAGTTCCAGGATAGCCTCCAAAGCTACAAAGAAACCCTGTCTTGGAAAAAAAAAAAATCAAGCAGAAAAGCCACAAAGAAATATCTCTACTAAATATATATCAAATGCATATAGATAAGCTTCATGAGACAGCTCAGCAGTTAATAACATGCCTTGCTCTCGCAGAGTTCCGAGTTTGGTTCCCAGTACCCACATCTGGCCCTACCAGCATCCCAAGAGACCGAGTCTCTGGTCTCTAAGGGTACTACCCAGCGTGCACATCCTCACATAGACACACACATACACATAATATGTATCCCGAGCTATCAGAAGCAGCAGGGTTGGGAAAGACAAAGGAGGGAATTGTTCGTGCGCCTGTGGTCTACAGCATGATAGTGAACCCTGCTGCTGTGACTGCTTGGTGGTGGCAGTTGGAATAGATTGCTAGACTCCATCAAGCAGAAATCTTTATTAACTGAATCTCTCCGTCAACTGGGAGATGGTACTAATAGATGTCTGAAAATGATGACCCTGATAAACCGAGAACCCTGAGCCTCTTTTGAAAGGAGGAGGGGGGACCAAGGAAGCTCAGGATAGTCTCTGACAGGTGTGCTTTATTGTATTCTAATTTTTTTTTAAACAAGCAGCATTTTTTTTTGCCATGTGTAGTATGACAGACACAGTTTATTTACTGCCTAAATAACTTCCTGCCCATCATAACATCAAGACAAAACATTGCTCCATTATGGTAGGAATGAGCGCTTAATAAATATTGTTTGCTGCGTGAGGGATATAGCTCAGGTGGTAAAATGCTTGCCTGAGTGTGTATGACGTCCTTGGCTCGATGCCTAGCGCTGGCATGTCAGCCATACACATGTACTCCCAATCTCCTCAGGAGGTGGAAGCAGGAGCTTTAGATCTTCCATGGCAATGTAATACGTAGCCTGGGCTACTTGTAACCCTATCTCAAAATAAGAATTATTTGGGCTTTTTGTTTTTTAATGGATTTAAGATGGTGTAACAGTCCTGGCTGTCCTGGAACTGGCTTTGCAGACCAGGCAGGCCTGGAACTCACTGAGATAGGCCTGCCTCTGTCCCCTGAGCGCTGGGACTAAAGGCGTGCACCACCACCACACGGCAGCAATACTTATTTTTTCTTGAGTTGGACATTTATAGGATGAGGAAGGTGACATCAGGAGTTCAAGACTACCCTGGGTTATCTAAGCATAAGGCCAGATTAGGTTGCCATGAAGCCTGCAACTTTCTCCTTCCCGATGTTTCATGTCTGTGCAGACTTTCTGTTGTTTGGGTTGGTATTTTGAGACAGGATCTAGATATGTAGCCCTGGCTGACCTTGAATCTGTGTTCCTTCTGTTCCAAGCTGTGTACTTTCCTGGGCCAGGATTTCGTGACTGGTCCCAGCTCCTCCCTGACGGCCTTCACTCGTGAGACGGTATTGCAAGCCAGAGCTAAGATGGTCCAGCATTACAGATCTCACACACCAAGTGTTGGTCCTGGAGGCGGGGGCACTAGGTGCTGTCATAACAGAAAAAAGGAGAGATGCATTTTCAAAATCTGCATCTGTGGAGGTGCCAGGCAGTCAGGAGTCCGCGGTGCACAGCAAAGGTAGAAGAGAAACAGATCCTTCAGGGACAGGACGCCCCTGGGACTCCCGAAACACAAAGCAGGCCTGCGATCCCACACCCTCGCTGCAGCCTCTCCCGCCTTCCCCGTTACCTCCCCTTTCCCGCGGCTTCCCCTGCTCGGCCCCTGCGCTCACTCTCTGCATACCACAGAGGTCAGGCACAAATAAAATCCATACATGGATACGGCTCTCGGGTCACCGGTTTTAGCCAACCACCCGGGCAGAGGAAGGCCCCAGCACCCCTCCAGGACAGCGTGGCTTGTCAACACCCATCCCTTAGTAAGTAAGGTCCTGGATCGGGCGCCCACGGGCCACTATCCATCACCAACTAACCTTAAACCAACTGCATCTTCAGAGCCCCCCCTACCCCCCCGGGAGGAAATTCCACAGCCCTGATGTGATCTGAAATGCGATCCCCTCACTCCAGCCGTCCTTCTCACTCTCCCCAGCCAGAACTCAAACTGGGTTTCCCGGGGCCCCTCGCTGTAGGGCTTCCCTGCCCCCCTCTCGCGCCCCCAGCCTCTTTCTCTCTCCATTTTACACACTGTAACCCGAGAGGCTGGAAATCCAGCCTCCTTCATCTTCCGTTTCCCACATCCTGAAAGTTTGGAGAGAAGAAGCCCACCCAGATGAAGGAATTCCAAGCATGTGCGCCCCCCTCACTCCTCCTCCAGCCCCATTCACAAAGCAGATTACTAAAGAGCCCACGCTCCAGGGAGGCCCCCCTTCTCCAACCCTCCCCACCTTTCAAGAGCTAATTCTACACCCTCGCTCCTCACCCTCACCAGAGCCCAAGACCATGTGCTCAGAAGCAAAAGTGAGCTTTTTCCCTGGATTCTGATTGTAAGAGAAGCGTTCGAACCTCACCCAGACCAGGACCGCCCCGGTAAAGAGATTCTCACAGCTATTCAGCCGTCTCTTCTTCAGCCCTTCCAGATAAAAAGGGCTCAGAGAAAAATGTGTCTTTGGATCCGGGGATAAGATAGTAACGTAACAAGTGTGAGTTCAAAGAGATGCCGCCTGTCCCTGGGAGCAGATCACAGGCTGTTCCAACCTGGGGACACCTTTCTAAGATTTGTTTCCAGGCCAGATTAAAAAGTGGCTTAAGGGCTGGAGAAAGAGCTCATTGATAAAGAGCACCTGATGCTCTTGCAGAGGACCCAGGCTTGGACCCCAGCACCCATCTGGTGGCTCTCACAGCCATCCATAAAACCAGTTCCAGCAGATCCAACAGGCAAACTGCCCATAAACATCAATAATACATATGTGCCTCTGTGTGTGTGTGTGTGTGTGTGTGTGTGTGTGTGTGTGTGTGTGTGGTGTGTGTGCGCGAGAGAGAGAGAGAGAGAGAGAGAGAGAGAGAGAGAGAGAGAGCGAGAGAGAGAGAGAGAGAGAGAGAGGCTTATTGGATCTGTGGAGATGGCTCCCAAAGGTGATTGCCATCAAGCCTGATTATTTGAGTTATTTTCCCTGGGACCTGAAAGGTTCAGGCATTATGCTGGCCTGCCCCTGTTACCTGGTGGAATCCACTCAGGCAATACCCTGGTCAGCCCAAGGTTCCATGGGAAAGAAGTCTGTACGCAGGTGCAGAGGACCCCTTTAAAAGATAGGCTCTTGCCCCTTTACTCCTCTTTCTCTCTCTCTCTTTCTCTCTCTCCCTGTCTCTCTATGTGCTTTCCCGTCTCTCTGTTTCCCCGCTCTCTCTCTCTATGGCGACCGGCCATGGCGGTCAGCCATTACCCTGTTCCTCTTCTTAGTTTACCCATTCTGTTGCGCCTTATAATAAACTTATAGTCTTAAGTCTCATGTCTGTCTCAATATTTCTCTTTTCTTCTTTTTAAACAAAAGAATAACAGGACCCACATGGTAGAAAGAAAAAACTGATTCCTGAGAGTTGTTCCTCTCACCTCCATACTCAAGCTAGTGTGGTGTGCACACCTGTGTGCTCACACAGACAGACAGACAGACAGACAGACAGACACACACACACACACACACACACACACACACACACACACACACACACGCTTTCAACATTTAACAACAAAAAGAATGGCTTATTTGAGAAGATGAACTGAGGTTCTTATGTGTGTGTATCTGTGGTTAGGTTCACTTTAGCTTTGTTCTTTGTGGTGTTGGGGATGCAATCCAGATGCAGGGGGCACATGCAAGGTGAGCGTTCTACCACGAAGAAAAATTCCCGCCCCCTGACAACGTGTCTGTTTTTTTCTTTTTTTTTAATTTCTTGAGTTTCAGCTACCTGGAAATGCATGATTACAAAACATTCCCAGAGGTTCTTTGGGCTGTGTCTGAAGTTCTGTCACAGACAGGCAAACAGAGAGCCAGGGCAGCGTCTCTGACCTCAGCCCTCAGAGGTTAGGAAGTAGCCCCTCCTCCCTTGAGAATTCCTTTATTTCTTTTCTCCAAGGGTGATTAGCTACCTCAGCCATCCTTCCAGGAGGGCCAAAAAGCTGTTTTGAATCTGTACCGGCTCAGAATAATCAGTTCCTGGCATTTCCTGCTTTGTGTGAAGCAGGATTTCCTGTTTCGAGGCGGGCGGGCTCTCCTGTCCCGATGTCAGGGAGCCTGTGCACTGGATTACTAATCCACATTGTTTTTCTTTCTGTTCAGGATAGTTAACTTCCTTGCTCAATTCCCCAGCATTTGACCAAAAAGAATGATAAAAATTCCCGACCCATGGAAGCACAGAAAGTCCTGGGTTCAACAGCTCTGCTTACATTGCCTAAGAAGTCTTATGGAATTCCGAGAAGAATTCAAGAGGCTAGACCTGGAAAAATGGAGCAACAAGAATAAGGAAATAACAAGCTGTGTGCCAACAAGATGGTTTAGTGAGTAAAGGGGCTTGCTGCCAAACCTCATGACCCAAGTTCAATACCCTGAGCACCCACATGGTAGGAGAGAACAGACTGTCAAAAATTGTTCTCTGATCTCCACCTCTGTGGCATGGTGTGTAAGCATAAACACCAACACACACTCACACAAATTTAGATGTAATAAAAAGTTTTTCCAGGTGGTGGTGGCGCATGCCTTAAGTTCCAGCACTCAGGAGGCAGAGGCAGGAAGATCTCTGTGAGTTTAAGGTCAGCCTGTTGTACAGATCGACTTCCAGGACAGCCAGGACTGTTACACAGAGAAACCCTGTCTCAAAAAACCAAAAACAACGATAAAATTTTTTTGAAAGAGATGACAAGCTATGTCAGGAGAGCCACATTGTGGTCAGTCACTCAGATCATCCGAAGTGCTGTGTGGCTGGGCTCCCTTTACTTGTAGAAGGCTAAACTCCAATCCTTGTTACTGAAACCACTCTCCCTGACAGCTGCAAAAGCTGATTTGTGCTAGTCTGAGAACTAACAGTAAATGCAGATCTAAGCCCCGCCCACCCCCACAACATGCCACTCACTGCATCTCAGATGCGGTAGTCTGTGTGGAAGGTTCTCTTTTGTAGCTCAGAAACTCTCTGATCTCAGTGAGTTCCAAGAAGTTTTTGTTCTCTGACAACTGTTGGTCCTTCTTCTGTCTCTTCAGAGTCTAAGGCTGTTAACCATACTCAGTAAAACTCAGCAGCCTAGGCCAGGGGTATTGCTCAGCTGATGTTTATTCAGCATGCACAAAGCCCTGGTTTAAACCCCATCTTTAATAAATACAATAGTAATAATTTAGCTTAAAAGAGGGCTGGAGAGATGGTTCAGGGCACTTACCACTTTTGCAGAGGACCCAGGTTCTGTTCGCAACACCTAAGTCAGGAGGCTCACAACACTCTACAACTCCAGTACCAAGGGACAGTAGCCTTCTGACCCCCTGGAGCGCAGACATGCACGTAGTAGTTTGTACTGAAGGAACCGGCTTCCCTTTTGGCAGCCATAATGGTTGAACATGTGCCTTTATGACCTTGTCCTAGAAACCAGAAAGTCAGATGCCTGTCTCGTGACAAGGAACCAATCAGAAGTTAACTGGTGGCGCTATGCTTTATGGCTCTGGGTGTGCTTTACGGACAAGCGCACAGCAATGACGTAGAGAGCATAGCAACCACCCTGGGAGGGCCTATGAGCCATAACAACCAGTTGACCAATCAACACAGGGCAAGCCCTCCAAGCCTGGAAGCACACCAATCCTGAGCCTGTGCGTACCCCTAGACACTCCCCTTACGCTGCCCTATAAGATCTTTGGGGAGACCTTAGGAGCCGTCTTTTTCTAGCCGTCAGCCATGGCGGGTGGGTAAAAGACCCGAGCTAACATGGGGTTAGCTCGTTAAATTACAATAAAGCCTCGTGCAGTTTGCAGCAAGCTCTCGAATCCGCCTGGTGATTGGGGTGACCGCGAACCTGGCCTGAGACCCCGGATACTTGAGTTTTCGGGGGTCTAACAGTACAAACTCACATAATAAATAAGTACTGAAAGGTTCAGGCATTATGCTGGCCTGCCCCTGTTACCTAGTGGTACAGGCAGTACCCTGGTCAGCCCAAGGTTCCATGGGAAGTAAGTCTGCACGAAGGTGCAGAGGACCCCTTTAAAAAACAGGTCTCTGCCCATTTACGCTCTCTGTTTCCTCTCTGCTTCCTCTCTCTCTCTCACCTATGCGCTCTCTCTATGGCGACCGGCCATGGTGGTCAGCCATTACCCTGTTCCTCTTCTCTTAAGTATCCCTACTCTGCAGGGCCTTATAATAAACTTATAGTCAATATGTCTCATGTCTCAGCATTTCTCTTTTCTTCTTTTTTAAACAAAACAATAACAAGTACTTTTTTTTTTTCTTTTTTAATCTAGCTGGGCATCGAGGCCCACACTTCCAAAGGTAGAAGGATCAGTGGTTCGAGGTCCTTCCTGGGCTGGAGCGATTGCTCAATGGGTAAAAGGACTACTGGCCTTGAAGACCTGGTGGCCAGATTCAATCCCTTGAACCCACAGAGGACAAGAGTCTGATCACCCCACCAAAGTCGAACTCTGACCTCTATAACTTCATGCTGTGCCACAACTATGCCCAAACTCTCTCTAATAATAATAATAATAATAATAATAATAGTGGAACTTTTTGCCAGGCTTAGTAGTATACACCCACAATCCTGACACAAACATTCTTGATGAGGTCGTAGTTATGCTGGGGTTCAAACTCAGGACCTGGGCATCCTAGCAAGTGCTCTCAGCTCAGCAGCCAGAAACTAAGTAAAATGTAAATTCTGGGCCTCAGGGTGGCTCTGTGGAAGAGCTAGATGCCTAGGATGTCTGGGACTCAAGGCTGGATCCTCAACACTGGAAGACAAAATAACAACTTCAAGCCTGTGATTTCTTTTTTCTGAGACAGGGTTTTTCTGTATCCCTGACTGTCCTGGAGTTCACTCTGTAGACCAGGCTGGCTTTGAACTCACAGAGATCCACTTGCCTCAGCCTCCCAAGTGCTGGGATTAAAGGCGTGTGCCACCATGGCAGGGCTGCCTCTGATTTCTTTAACAGGGCAATGGAGGTGTCTAAACACAGGTCGCCAAAGGAAACAATTAGAGAAACTTCCCCAAACTGGTTTACAGCCCCTTCCTTCTGGTCTCTAAGCTTCGTTGTATTATTTATTTTTATTTATTTTTACTTATTTATTTAATTTGTTTTTTTGTTTTTTGTTTTTCAAGACAGGGTTTCTCTGTGGCTTTTGGAGACTGTCCTGGAACTAGCTCTTGTAGACCAGGCTGGTTCTGAACTCACAGAGATCCACCTGCCTCTGCCTCCCGAGTGCTGGGATTAAAGGCATGCACCACCAATGCCCCGCTTCATTTTATTATTTTTGAGGGCAGGGTCCATTCTACAGCCTTGGTTGGCCTGGAACTCACTATGTAGAGCAGGCTGGCCTCGAACTTGCTTGGCTCCTCCTGCTTCTGCCTCCTAAGAGGTAGAGTCAAAGGCATCATGCTTGGCTATCAACATTTTATAAGTGTCTGTGTGTGGAAAGAGAGAAGGCATGAGTATGATAACCAGCTCTAGGCCTTTGTTTTACTCTTTAACCTAGAAATAAATCGCTTAAATCTCCCGTGGTATTCGGAGCATCCTGTATGCGCAGAGTCTCTGCACAGTTGAGGCAGGAATGTGAGAGCTGCTACTCTTACCTGGTACCCTCAAGGCCCAACCTGCTCTTTCTACCTTTAGGCTAAAGATGTCAGGCTGAATCTCAGGCAAGGGGTGGGCCAGAGTGGCCCAGCCGAGAACTCTGCTGTCTCAAAAACTCAGCACCTCAATCAAGGGATAAAGCGATAATTAGGCCTCATTATCATGCAAGGCAGCCTCAGCTAAATTGGAATGTACGGGAAAGGCTGGAGGCAGAGCTAGCTGTGGCTGGAGACAGGCTTTGATGTCTGCTGGGAAGGTTGTGTTTCATTCAGCCGTCCAACCAACCAAAACCATGCGGGCTGGAGCAATCTGAAACCCTTGGGATCCTGGCTTTAGGAGGACCTGGGCGAGTGCTGGGCCTGAGTTCTCGGGGAGGGTGTCTGGATGCTTCTCTGCCTTCCCCATCTCAGAAAACCAGACAAGAGTGTGATCAGGGAAAACTTGCCAGAGCTTCGGCAGACTTTTTTTTTTTTTTTTTTTTTAACCCGGTGAGGGAAGGAAGGGAAAGAAAAAGGAGGGAAGGGCTTCTGTATGTCCCCGAGAGGCCCCAACCAGCATTGCAGATGCTGTCGGAGCCCTCAGAGGCTGCGAGCTACACTCAGTGATGTAGCAGAGAGAAAATGAGCCAGGAAAGTAGGTTAATCTCCCACAGAAACAGAAGAGGTGGCAGGTATTTTTTCCCCTAATACACCTTTCACTCTAATTGCTTCAGACTCAGAGCTGTGAAGCACAAGGGGTTCCTCTTGTCCTCACCTCACCCCAATGTTCAGTGAATATGTTTTGCCATTATTTATTTATTTATTAATTTATTTATTTTTCTTGTCTTTTTTGTTTTTTCGAGACAGGGTTTCTCTGTGACTTTGGAGGCTGTCCCGGAACTAGCTCTTGTAGACCAGGCTGGTCTCGAACTCAGAGATCCACCTGCCTCTGCCTCAAGCATGTGCCACCACCTCCCAGCCTCTTTTCTTTTTTTTTTTTAATCTTTTTTTGGAGAAAGTCACTGTGTAGCCCTGGCTAGCCTGGAACTTGATATGTAGACCAGGCTGGACTTGAACTCAGTTGTTTACCTCTGCCTCCCCAGCACTGGGGTTAAAGGAATGAGCCACCAAGCCAGACTTGTCTTTTGTTTGTATGTTTTGAGACAGAGTCTCTTGTAGCCCAGGCTAGGCTCCATCAAATTGAGCCCCAGCCCCAAATTCTTTACTTTGGGGATCAGCAGAATGATGATCACATACCACTACAAAACACCACCTAGACAAGTTCAGTGTTTCCAAAAACAGCTGCAGGGAGATCACTTCGAGGGTTAAAGGCACTTGCTGCCTGCCAAGCCTGACCACCCAACTTTGATCCCAGGTCAAAGGAGTAGAAAGAACAGAGTTCTCTCCCTTGTTCTCTGACCTTCAAATACACATGTGTATACACACACACACACACACACACACACACACACACACACACACACTGAAAAGAAAAAGGAAGACAAAAGACTGAGATACTGTGTTTAGTGTATACCTACTTACAATTCAAGGTCATTCTCAGCTACATAGAAAATTCCAGGCTGTCTGGAGATATGTTAAAATTTATCTAAAATAAAATAATAAGCCATTAAAAATGTAAAAAAAAAAAAATGGCAGAGTACGTTGTCCATCGGGTTGTCCTAAGAAAGTCTTGGTGTTTTAGAGGCCTAGGCAGCAGGATCAGGAGCAGCAGGGAGTTCAAGGCCAGCAAGAACTACTTGGGGACCAGTGTCAAACAGAAGGTTCTAGCTCACAGTTGTTTGTTTGTTTCTCCTCTCCTTCTGTGACTGGATGACCCTCAGCACCTGCTACTGTTGCTTTGTTTTCTGTGTGAAGCGGTACTGATGTCTCTGGCCATCTTGTGAAAGCCCCTCCTTTACCCTACCACTCTCCAGGAACTGGGTGAGACTTGCATGGAATGCATGGGTCCCTTTACTCCCTAGTGGCTCTTGGTTCTGGAGAAACCCTGAAACGACACTGACAAGAGTGACCCAGGAATTTCGGATAAATGGGTTGCACAACATTGAAATTACCCTTCTTGATAGCTCACTCTGTCCAAGTTTTGGGAACAACATGTGTATCTGTCTGTGTGTGCGGTTTTTTTGCTGTTTGTTCTTGGTTTTTGAGACTAGGTCTCACCCTGTAGCCCAGGCTAGCCTTTAAATAGAACCAATCCTCCTGCCTCAAACTCCCAAGTGTTGGGATTACAGATGTGGTGTGTCTCATATCTGGAGTTTTGTTTTTTCTCAGCTTAAAGGGTGGAGGCATGGGGGGGGGGGAGCCCCAGCAGCTGAGTGCTTTTTAAGTAATAAAATAGCATTCTCCAGAATTTCCAGTAAAACCCCTAAGATTAAAGCAGCTCATCCCTGAAATATGTGTGGGATGCTGGGAGCTCCCTGGATTTTCCAGGCAACCCAACCCCCTGCCTACACCCTCAAAAAAAAAAAAAAAAAAAGCTCCCCAGGGGGCAAAAAAAAAAAGCAGATGGGTTGCATCTGAACAAATCAAACTCCCCTGGGGCCAGGGCTCATAGCTCTAAATGCTAGCAGAGTGAATAGCCAGAAACCTACATTTGGTAAATTATTTATCTTATCTCTGGGACTCGGCAAAGCGTGGGGGAAAGAGGCTTCTGAAGAAGGGTGCTGTCTGTGGGTCGGGACTCCAGCTGGAATTTGGACTTTTACTAGAAAAGGGAAAAGTTCAGAGACCAGTGGGGCTGTGAAGCAATCTTTTTTTTTTTTTAATGGTCAAAGCAAAGCCAAGGAAAACTGACTTCAGAGTTCCGTGGAACAGGTCTGGTTCGTGTTTTGTCTAGCAGGCTTTGCGTTCCTCCCGTATTAAGAGAATGTCAAAGCACACCAAACCAATAGATAATAAAGAACCCTGGCAATTCCTTCCAGAATGCTCCATCCACCCTCCCTTGGAAAGGACAGTCGAAAGAAAGCTGAGGCAGAGAATGACTCCTAGGGTGAACTTAGTTTCCTTGCATCTGTTTTTCTCCCCAGTGCTGGGCCAGTATCTGGTACCAGTTCCTGATGCTACAGTTATTGGCTGTGGGGGCATGTGTGGAAACCTGCTGATCTGGAGTTCAGAGTGGGGATTCTAGAGTCTGAATTGGTTCTGTATGATCTAAGCACTTCCCCTTAGACTAACATGGAGATTGTTGTTTTGCTTTTTATTTTGCTTCGAGGCAGGGTTTCTCTGTGCTTAGCCCTGGCTGTCCTGGAACTCACTTTGTAGACCAGGCTGTCTTCCAACTCACAGAGATCCACCTGCCTCTGCCTCTCAAGTGCTGGGAGTGTGTCACTGACCCTTTTGTATCTTTCACCCATATTAATCCCAGCACTCAGGAGGCAGAGGCAGGCAGATCTCTGTGATTTTGAGACCAGCCTGGTCTACAAGAGTTAGTTCCAGGACAGCCTCCAAAGCCACAGAGAAACCCTGTCTTGAACCCCCACCCCCCAAAAAAAGAGTCTCACCCAAATGGTACTGGTTTTGAAGGCATGGAAGGGTCATGGAAAGCAGCTGAGACTTGGCACTGTGTGACAGGGTTGAAGTCCCTGGAGAGAACCTGGGAGAGGCTATGGGTGAAAGTGCAACCCAGTTGCAGCAGAGACCCCAGCATTTTGGAGATGCCAGTGAGTACCATGGGACAACTGTTAAGCACAGCAGCAGATGTAGAGGGGATCCAGCCTGAACCTAGGAGTCGATCAGTGGGCACTCAGGGCAGAGCTGGAGAAGTGACCCAGGCCCTTTGGAGGAGCCCAGATGATCATGATTGGATTCCAGACATTGAACATTGTGGGGTTTTTTTTTGTTTTTGTTTTTTTTTTGTTTTTTACTGTTGGAGTTTGGTTTGGTTTTGTTCAGATTGTGACTGTGCCCTGGTTCCTCCTTCTTAAAGTAAGAAAGTACTTTGTAGTTGGAATTTTCTTTGGGCCACCAACTTGCTCCTAAATAAAGACATGGAGACTTACTAGTTATGAATACTCAACCTTAGCTTAGGCTTGTGAATCAGTTCATCTGTTTCTCTTCATCTATGTTTTTCCTTGGGGCTTTTTACCTTTCTTTCATTCTGTATGTCCTACTTTCCTGCTTCTTATGTGTTTGTCTAGCTCCTGGAATCTCCCTTTCTCTCTCTCTCTCTCTCTCTCTCTCTCTCTCTCTCTCTCTCTCTTGGTTTTTTGAGATAGAGTATCTCTGTGTAGCGTTGGAGCCTATCCTGGCACTCGCTCTGTAGACCAGGCTGGCCTCGAACTCACAGAAATCCACCTGCCTCTGCCTCCCGAGTGCTGGGATTAAAGGCATGCGCCACCAACGCCCGGCAGCAACACATCTTTTCATAATTAAAGAAATACAGCACACATTTTGCATAGTTAAACAAATATTTGACAACATAAACAAATGTAACAGCTGGGTGTTGGTGGCACATGCTTTTAATGCCAGCACTCAAGTCAGAGGTAGGTGGATGTCTGTGAGTTCGAGGCCAGTCTGGTCTATAGAGCAAGTGCCAGGACAGGCTCCAAAGCAATACAGGGAAACCCTATCTCAAAAAACAAAAACAAAAACAAAAAACCCAAATGTGGGGCTGGAGAGATGGCTCAGAGGTTAAGAGCACTGACTGTTCTTCCAGAGGTCCTGAGTTCAATTCCCAGCAACCACATGGTGGCTCACAACCATCCGTTATGAGATCCAGTGCCCTCTTCTAGTGTGTAGATATACATGGAAGCAGAATGTTGTATACATAATAAATAAGTAAAATATTAAAAAACCCAAATGTAACATATTTTTGCATAGTTAAACAAATATTCTGCAACAGTACTTTTATATATATATATATATCACAGGAGTCCCCAGTTGAGAGACTTTAAATTTTTAAAACAGATATTTTTGAATATTATACAGATTTTAGATTTTTTAAGAAGGACTGGATATTTAATATTTTTGGTTGTGAGCCTAGCCTTTAACGGCTGAGCCATCTCTCCAGCCCCGGACTGGATATTTTAAAGAGACTGGATTTTTAGCCAGGCAGTGGTGGCCTTGAACTCACAGAGATCCTCCCTAATTTTTTTTTTAATTTTCACAAAATTATAATTTCACATGTCAATCCCTTCCCCTCTCCCCCCTCCCCCCATCCCTAAATTTTTAAATGTTGTTTTCAGAGTTTACTTTGCAACAACTAATTGGGAATAAGTGAATGGCTTGGAATTTTAGGCAGAGGGTGTCTGCTCTAAACCCCTGCAACACATGGTTCTAGACTGGATGCCTTTTACATGAAGTAACTCAAATGGTGTAGTCCTTGCTCCCAAGCCTCACTGAAGGGAGGGGAGGACCTGCTTCTTCCTTCCGTCATCCCGGAGTATTGCTAGCTGCGTGCCTGAGAGGTTGCCAGGGCATGTGGGGTAGGCAGCTGTCTACATGGTAATTTGATGGGTTTGAGGAAATCCCCTGCTTAAAATATCTTCCCCCATGGATGGCCTTGGCGATTGCCCTAAATGTATCACTTACCGTTTAGTGCAAGGTGCTCCAGAGAAACAATTGTTACCCAAGAGTGGATGGAGAGCCAGCGGCATGCACTAGTGCTCAATAGTGCTTCCTGCAGCCAAAGGAATTCACCAGATGGGGTGAAGCGGACACAGGGCAGGTTCCGGTTAATTAGGGAGTTAGTTGATTCTCCGGGGTCAGAAGTCTGGGGTGCTGGGCCACTCAGTGAGGGACCTCAAAGAGGATACTAACAGTTAGTTACTTTCTGACCTGATCACAAGACTAGCCCAGGCGATGGGAGGAGAGGGCTCCAGATGTTCCACATGCTTTGGTAGCCTATGTGTTTTTAATGCCAACACTCAGCAGTCATAGGCAAGCAGATCTCTGTGAGTTCAAGGCCAGCCTGGTCCACATAGAGAGCTCCAGAGTTATAATCAGACCCTGTCTCTACACATAAACATAAGTAAAACAGCTCACCATAGTGCCGAACAGGTGTAAGGGTTACAGCCACAACTTCACTGATGGTGCCAGTGTGTACGGTTAATTACGGGGCTAAGTCACCATGTCCCAAGCGCCTGTGTTGTACTTGGCAATTATTGAATTGTGTCTAGGAGGGGGCTATTATTAGCCTCAATTATAGGCAAGGAAACTGAGTCTTCAGAGGTTCAACTTGCCCAGCCTCCAACTGGCTGAGTCAGGACTGGAGAGGGGAGGGGAAAGTGAGCACACGGGAAACAAGAAACAATGACTCCTCAGAGACATAACAATCAACTATGACCTAGCCCAAGTCATCAAAAAAAAAAAAAAAAAAAAAAAAGTTGTCATAGCCTTGGATGAGACCTGGATTTCAGAGTCAAGCTTGCCACCCCCACCCTAGGCCTCGCATTTGCTTGAGCAAGTAATCCACATCTGAGCCCAAGAACCTTCCCTCTTTAAAAAATTATCTGCTAGGTGGTAGTGGCATTGCCTTTAATCCCAGCATTTAGGAGGCAGTGGTCTGAGTTCAAGGCCACTCTGGTCTACAGAGAGAGTTCCAGAACAGCCAAGGCTACACAGAGAACTCCTGTCTCAAAAAACCCATAAATAAGTAAATAATAATAATAAAAAAAAAGCTAGATGTTGGTGGCACACGCTTTTAATCCCAGCACTCGGGAGGTAGAGAAAGGCGGATCTCTGTGAGTTCGAGGCCAGCCTAGTCTCCAGAGCGAGTGCCAGGATAGGCTCCAAAGCTACAAAGAGAAATCCTGTCTCAAAAACCAAAAAAAGAAAAAAAAAAAAAGAAAAAGAAAAGTTATTTTATTTTGAGACAGGATTTTGCTGTGTAGACATGGCTGGCTGTAATTCACTATGTAGTCCAGGCTGAGCATAAAAGATCTGTACCCACTTCTGACTCTTGAGTGCGGGGATTAAAAACATGCTATGAAGCCAGGCAGTGCTGGTGCTTGCCTTTAGTCCCAGCACTCGGAAGGCAGAGGCAGAGACAGAGGCAGACGCAGGCAGATCTCTGTGAGTTCCAGGCCACTCTGGTCTACAAAGCTACACAGAGAAACCCTGTCTTGAAAAACAAACACCACACACACTATGAAGATTCAAAGTTTAAAAAAAACAGTGTGTTGCGCTGTGTGTGCTGTGTGTGTTGTATGTCCTGGAGGTGTCCCTGGAGGCCGGAGGATGGCATCAGATTCCCCTGGAGCTGGAGTTAACAGATGAAAGCCACCATATGGATGCCAGCAACAGAACTTGGATCTTCTGGAAGAACAGCACACGCTTGCTCTAATCCCTCAGCCGTCTCTCCAGCCCCCTCCCATTTTTATATGAATTTTGTGACAGGTTCTCAGTGAGTTGTCTTGAATTTGACAACTCCAGCTTCAGCTTGTTGAAGAGTTATTAAGAAAGCCCTTAGCTTGCTAGGACTTTCAATAGTGGAAATCTGAGTTCCATGAACAACAGACACTCATTCCCTGCTTAGCTCTGGATCCTAGTAGTCTGAGATCAACAACATTGCAGGGTTGCTTTCTTTTAGGCCCCTCCCTGTGGAATGTAGATAGATGGCTGTCCTCTTCTCCTTTCGTCTTCTCAAGGGTGTCTCTCTGTGTGTCCCAAAGCTCCCCTCCACCCTCCACCTCCACCTCTCTTTTTCGAGGCAGTGTTGTGGGATATCTTTTTGTACACTGTGAAGATGTGTCTCTGCCAAGGATCCTTCTGATTGGTTTAATGAAGAGCTGAACAATCAAGCAGGGTGATGGTGGTGCACGCATGCCTTCAGTCCCAGCACTCGGGAGGCAGAAGCAGGCAGATCTCTGTGAGTTCGAGGCCAGCCTGGTCTACAGAGTGAGTTCCAGGTGGTCTGCCAAGTTACACAGAGAAACCCTGTCTTGAAAAACAAAAACAGACAAACAACAACAAAAAAGGCTGAACAGCCAATAGGCCAACAGCTAGGTTTTGAGAGGATAGGTGGGACTTCTGGGGAGAGTCTGAGGCACGGTGAGATTCCGTAGCCTGACAGGAAGGAAATGGGATGCAAGACACTGAGGAGAGATAACCAGCAACGTGGCAGAATGTAGATGAACATAAATGGGTTCATTTAAGTTATGAGAGCTAGTTGGGAACAAGCCTAAACTAAAGCCAAGCTTTCATAATTAATAAGAAGTCTCCCTGTCATTATTTGAGAGCTGGTGGTCTAAAGAAAATCCAACTTCAAGACAGGGTCCTTTGCTGAACAGACTAGCCTTGAACTCCCAGAGATCTACTTTCGTCTACCTCTAGTTCTCTGGATGTAAAGGTGTGGAATACCACACCTAGGGAATCCCAGAATATGGGAATATGGAGGCTGAGATTTGAGATTCCTGTGAGTTCCAGGTCAGCCTAGCCTACATTGAGACTCTGAGCTCCACCACCCCCAAGTCAGGGTTTCTCTGTGTAGCTCTGGTTGTCCTGGAACTCTGTAGACCAGGCTGGAGACTCTGTCTTGAACAAACAAATGAATGAAAAAAAAAAAGGGGGGTGGGGAACTAGTGAGATGGCTTGGTGCTAAAGGCATTTGTTACCAAGCCTGGTGACCTGAGGTGGCATGTCAGGGTCTAGATGATAGGAGAGAACTGACTCCTGAAAGCTGTCCTTAGACCTCCAGAAGAACACAGTGGCATGCCTTTAATCCTAACATTTGGGAGACAGGCAGGTGGAGCTCTGTGAGTTCAAGGCCAGCCTGGTCTATACAGTAAGTTCCAGAACAGCCAGAGCTACATAGGAGATCCTGTCTCAAAACGAAACAAAACAAAACAAAAACACTACCCCCCCATCCTACCAGAAAAAAAAGGAGGGGCATAGTGGTGCCTGAGACAGCTGGAGCTCATGTGTCCAGGCACAAACATACAATAAACAAATGGAATTAAGTAAATCTCTTAGGAGTAATGCAATCCAATAATCCCAGCATTTAGGAGACTGAGGCACAAGACTCTGAGCTGGATGGCAGTCTGGCTGGGTTACATAATGCAACCCTCTATTAAAAGGCAAAAGCCAAAACAAATAAAATACAAAAACAAAAAACAGCTGGTTGCCAGTCCCGACTCCTCAGTTTCTGATCTTGTGGGTCTGGAGTAGCCCCAAAATTTGCATTTTTGACAGGCTTCCAGGTGCTGGGGCTCCAAGGACCACACACTTTCAGAACCTCCCCCTGTGACCCTGTGACTGGTGTGAAGCCGGCAGGTGTGCAGAGTGGAGAAAGGCCATTTTCCATATTCGTGGTGAGGAGACATCTGGAAAGTCCCCATGCACCTGAAAATTCCCCAGAAAAAGTTTTGGTTATCGAAGCACTCCACTTGTAAACAGGTTACCGGAAGCCTGCTTTGCCTATGCCATGAGCGCGCCCCTTGGCAAATACAGCCTGCCATTACCAGTGGTATCTTGGTGAGAATCGAAGCAACATGTGCCAGTAACCAAATCAGTATGGCATCACGGCCATAGAACCTTGACAAGTCACTTGTGTCTCTGAGACTTGGTGTTAGTCATGTATACAGCAGAGAGCGGATGAGTGTGGTGTGTGTGTGTGTGTGTGTGTGTGTGTGTGTGTGTGTGTGTGTGTGTGTGCACATGCAGTGTGGGCTCACACCCATACACATTTACTTGAGAGCACTGGCATGAATGTGCCTTGGGATGCTGGCAGAGGTCGGAGGACGACCTCAAGTGTCTTACCTTCCACCCTTCGTCAGGGCCTTTCTTTTATTTGCTCCTGGCAGCATGTCTGAGAATGTCCTGTCTGAGAATGTCCTGTCTCCACTCCCATCTCTCCATAAGAGCACTGACTGGGATTACAGACATAACTCCTTTCCCCAGCTTTATGTACATTCCAGAGATTTGAACCCAGGTCTTGAGTTATCTCCCTAACCCAGATGAGCAGTTCTTTGTTTTTGTTTGTTCTAGACAGGGCTTTGGAGGCTGTCCTGGAACTTGATCAGTAGAGCAGGCTGGCCTTGAACTCACAGAGATCTGCCTGCCTGACCCTGCCTCAGAGTGCTTGGGTTAAAGGTGTGAGCCACCACTACTGAGTGAGCAGTTTTTTAATTATCCTAATAGCTCTCAATCTTTAGGAGTCAGTATATGTGTGTACACATAAAAAAAATGACTCTTAAACAGAGACAGAGACCATGGTTTGTTTCTTCAACGTTCCTTCCAGCTTCCCAGAATTTAGGGCAGTACCTTGGACTTTGTAGCCATTCAGTATTATTTCCTCATTTTGTCAAAATGAGTCAGTACCAGCACAAGACACAAGAGAGTCATTTCTTATTTTTTGAGACCGGGTCTCACTATGTAGCTCTGGCTAGCCTCCCATTCACTCTGTAGACCAGGCTGGTCTCAAATCACAGAAATCTGCCTGCCTTTGCCTCCCAAGTGCTTGGATCAAAGGCCTGTGCCACCACTACCTGGCAAGGCAAATACCTTTTTATTCTTTGACAATATCATACATGTAAACACAATGTATCTTGATCATATGCATCCAAATTACCCCTTTCACTTCTCCCAGGCATTCCCAACAGGGCTCATGGTCTCTGTTGTGTGTTTACTTTCTTTTCTTTATTTATTTTTGGTTTTTCTTTTCCTCTTCTTCTTCTTCTTCTTCTTCTTCTTCTTCTTCTTCTTCTTCTTCTTCTTCTTCTTCTTCTTCTTCTTCTTCTTTTCGAGACAGGGTTTCTCTGTGTAGCTTTGGAGCCTGTCCTGGCACTCGCTCTGGGGACCAGGCTGGCCTCAAACTCATAGAGATCTGCCTGCCTCTGCTTCCCGAGTGCTGGGATTAAAGGAGTGCACCACCAACACCCGGCCCCTGTTGTGTATTTTTTGTTTTATTTTTAATTGTTTCCTGCCAGTGTGTTGACTGGTCTGGTAGGCTTGATCTCACATAGATCTTGTGCAGGTACCGTAGCTGTAGTGTGCTCATGAGTGCAAGCGTCACGTCCTGCCCAGAGGAGAACATTTCTCGGCACTCCTCTCCATCCACCAGCCTTGGGGTGGAGGGAGGGGGGTTGGTGTAGATATCCAGTTTAGGGCTGAGCACTCAACAGTCACTTCTCAGCACTTTAGCCAGCTGTGAATCTCTGCATTAGTTGCTGCCTACAGCACAGAGAAGCTTCTCTGGTCAACGTTTGACACTCTCGTTTTGGGCAGCCAATTTCCCTTGAGACATCTCACACATAATAACTTTAGTGTTCTCTTCTTCCTCTTCCTCCTTCTTTAAAACAGGGTCTCACTGCGCAGGTCTGATTTTCCTGGAACTCCTTTCGTAGATCAGGCTGGCCTTGAACTCACAGAGTTCTAAGTGCCTGTGCCCTCCTCTGCTGGGATTGAAGGTGTTGCTTCTTTTGTATTGCCCAGGAACAGGGTACCAACCCACGGCCTGACATGTGCTAGACTAGTTAAGTACTCTATCTTGAAGGCAGTTCTCAGCCTGGGTTTGTGTGGTACGAGGTGCCATCCCTCTTGGGCATAATAGTGTCTTCATCTCTCAGCTCACGTTCTGGGTCTCTAGAATGGGCCCCTATGCTGTCTGTCATCTGAGTGAGCCATCTAACACACAGTGACACCCCAGGTATCTCCCAGAAATGAAAGATGGCTTGCATCTTTGTCACCTGTGGTCCTTGGGCAACTTGTTTCATTTCCTAGGTATTCTAGTAATTAGGAGAAGTAGAGAAAAATATGCACATGTGTGCCATATGGAATCCATGAATATGTATGTGCCATATGTGCCATAGAAAATGATTAATTAACACCCAGCTAATATTAGATGGCAGCTGGACACGGCAGTGTATACCTGTAATCCGGTGACAGTTACAGGGCAGGCTAAGGCTGGGAAATTGCATGCAGGAAGTTCAGCCGCCTGGTCTACGTAGTGATGTCTAGGCCAGCGATTATTTGGTGAGATCCTAT
Organism: Cricetulus griseus; assembly: GCF_003668045.3. Lineage (NCBI taxonomy): Eukaryota > Metazoa > Chordata > Mammalia > Rodentia > Cricetidae > Cricetulus > Cricetulus griseus. The sequence goes on from NW_023276806.1 coordinate 257,954,740, forward strand.
CTCAACTCCTCACCCTCCAAAAAAAGTTACATTTTATTTGTTTGTTTCTTTAGACCGGGTCTGGTGTAGCTCAGACTGTGGATGAACTCTGTATGTAGCCAGAGATAATCAAAAACTCCTGATCCTCCTGCCTCTACCTCCCCAAGTCTAAGATGGAAGTCATGCACCCCCGTACCTGGCAGAGGTACTGGTTTTCAGTAGACCACACCTGCTTCTCTAGGCCTCTGCTTTAGGAAACTGGCCATCTTTTTATTCATTTATTTATAGTTATTTATTTCTACTGTTGGGAAAAGAACCCAGAGCCTTGTACACGTTATGCAAGAGCCCTTTATCACTGAGCTATTCCCCCAGCCTAGAATCTGGAAATAAATTTATGCAAGTACTATTTTTTTTTTTTCATTTTGAGATAGGGTCTCTCTGTGTAGACCAGGCTGCTATTAAACTCACAGATCTCTGCCTCCCGAGTGCTGAGACCAAAGGTGTGAGCTACCACATTTGACACAAATACATTCTTGAAAACAAAATTTTGCTTCGAAAATTTTTTTTATATGTTTTTTGTTTGTTTGCTTGCTTGGAACTGAACTCAGAGCCTAGGTAAGTTTGCTTACTGTGCTGCACTCCCAGCCCTGAAGTCTGATTTATTTTATTTTACTTTTTGAGATAGACTATCAATATGTGGCTCCATGTGATCTCAAATTAGAGATCCTTCTGCCTCAGTCTCACTATGGAGCCCAGGCTATCCTAAACCTTGAAACAATCTTCCTTTTTTAGTCTTTTGAATTCTGGGATTAGCAGTACAAATAATTTTTTTGTTTGTTTTTTGTTTTTTGTTTTTTTTTTGCTTTGTTTTTCGAGACAGGGTTTCTCTGTAGCTTTGGAGCCTATCCTGGCACTCACTCTGCAGACCAGGCTGGCCTTGAACTCACAGCGATCTGCCTGCCTCTGCCTCCCCAGTGCTGGGATTAAAGGCATGTGCCACCAACGCCCGCCCGGCCAGTGGTGAGTTTTAAAAGAAGTGGCTGAAGTGGTCAGGAAGAGGAGAGAAGACCTGCTGGCCTCAAATCAGTCAGAAAGAAACACAGTGAACTCAGGACTGGCTGTTTGCCAGCTTAACTCCCATTCATAAGAATGATCTCAGATACGACACTGACTGACTAAGTACGACCCTCTATAAATGAGTGGCTGTCTTTTCTGGCCCTTTCTGTTTAGCTCAGGCTGGCCTAGAACTCCTGTTCCTCCCACTTCAGCCTCAGTGACTGCTCGGATTACAAGCATGTGCCACCATGCTCCAGTCAGGTGGCTCCTAAAGATTGAGAGTTGTTAGGACAATTAAAGAGCTGCTCACAGGGAGGGGGTGGTTCACACCTTTAATCCTAGCACTTGGGGCAGAAGCAGGCAGGCAGATCTCTAAGTTTGAGGCCAGCCTGGTCTACAGATCGAGTTCCAGGACAGGCTCCAAAGCAATACAGAGAAACCCTGTCTTGAAAAAACAGAAAAACAAAAAAACAAAAATCAAAACGAACCCAGCTTGGCAGTACAACTCCACAATTCTATTCAAGAGGCAGAGACAAGAGGATCACAATTTCAAGTGTAATCTTGTCTACAGACTGAGTTCGAGGACTCGAGTCCCTGTTTCAAAGAGAGAAAGGAGAGTAAGGAGGGCTGGGGATGCAGCTGGGTGATAGAGTGATTAATTAGCACACTGCAGGACCTAGGGTCACTCAGTCCCCAATACCGTAAATACCGTCAAAACTCCAAATGCAAAATTGTTAAGAGCTGGTGAGATGATGGCTCACCAGGTGAGGAACTTGCTGTCAAGCCTGAAGAACTAAACTCTGTTCCCAGACTCAAAGTGTGGAAGGAAAGAGCTGATTCTATACACATGCCCCCCCGCCCCACATACACACGTAACAAAAGAAATAAAGATAGAAAAAAGTTTAGAGTTAGTTATTCTGTGTGTGTGTGTGGCCCTGTAAGTTTATAGACACCATGCATGGAGGACAGAAAAGGTTGTCAAATCCCCTGGAACTAGAGTTACAGGTGACATACGGGTGCTGGGAGCTGATCAATCTAAAAGAAAAAAAAAAAAAAAACATTATCAAAAAAGCAGAAAACAAACAAAAAACCCTCAAATGCACCACTTTCATAAAACAAAAACACAAACAAAAGCCCACAAAACAAAACAAGTTGCCTCAAAAGGTCTTTGACAAAGGTCTATAAACAAGGCCTTCAGCCTGGAAGTTTGCCGAGAAGTGCTGGCTGGCTGTGCTGAGATGGGCCCGTTTCTAGTAGCTCTGTCACCTAAAATGAGAAGCAAAACAGAGCTGGAAAAGAGGAAGTATACATTGAAAAGTAAGTTTAAGTTTCTCCAAGCCATCAAGTGGGTTAGTGGCTGCCTTGTTGTCATTTGGATTTCAAGCACTCTGGGCATTGACCAGGATATGGGCTGATAAAGTATTTGGCAACTGCCAGCTTTAAAAGATGACTTGAACTGTGGAATCTCCTGTCTCTCCTTCTGTAAAGAAAGTCAACTGGCTTTTTCATCTCTCACAACATGTAACTGTAGGCTCCAGGAGATCCTACAGATCCCCACTATGGCTTTCTGCTGATGCTTTATTTAAAGAAACTTTTATTCACTCATATCAGGGGTTGGAGGGAATATATATATATATATATATATATATATATATATATATATATATATATATATCGGGGCTAGAGAGATGGCTCATTGGGTTATGGACTGCTCTTGCAGAGCACAGAAGCTGGTTCTTAGCACTCACACCATCTGAAGCTACAGCTCCACGGAATCCAACGCCCTCTTCTGGTCTTTGAGATCAATTTCATATAAGTGTACATATAGATACACACATAGATACACACACACACACACACACACACACACACACACACACACACACACACAGTGACAGGATATAACCCAAAGCATCTTTTGCTTTCCTTTCAGATATCTATCTATCTATCTATCTATCTATCTATCTATCTATCATCTATCTACACAGCCCTGACTGTCCTGCAACTCACTATGTAGAAGAGGCTGGCTGTGAACTCACAAACATTGGTCTACCTCTGCCCCATGTGTGCTGTGATTAAAGGCATGTGCTTCTGTGCCTGCATCCTTGCTGATCTTATTCACTCTGTTCTGTCTTTTACATATTCATACTTGTTTGTTTTTTTGTAAGCCAGCGTTTCTTTGAATAGCCTTGACCATCCTGAAACTAGCTCTGTAGACCAACCCAGCCTTGCCTCGAACTCACAGAGATCTTCCTGCTTCTGTCTCCAGAGTGCTGGGATTAAAGGCATGCACGCCACCCAGCTACATATTCATACTTTATACTTTGAGATCCATTTTTAAAAGGTGGGTGTGGTGGTCCAGAAGCAGGCGGATCTGTGTGAGTTCAAGGCCAGCCAGATCTATGCAGTGAGACCCTGTCTCAAAGCAAAGCAAAACCAAGACCATAAAGGATCTATATTGTGTTCCTAGATCTCTCCAATCCAACTTCTTTGAAACTTTGCCTTGGCCATACTGTTTGAAGTTAATCATAGAATACCTTTTAACTTTCAAAAAATTAATTCATTATTATAATGTATTTCGTGCGTGCGTGTGTGTGTGTGTGTGTGTGTGTGTGTGTGTGTGTGTGTGTGTGTGTGAGAGAGAGAGAGAGAGAGAGAGAGAGAGAGAGCACATGCATGCCCACAGACCCCTATGAAGGTCAGAGGACAATTTTATGGACTCAGTTCTCTCCTTCCACCAGGAATAGCTTCAGTGATCAAATGCCTCAAGCCCTCAGTCTTCCTCATCCAGTACTTCTGTCTGCTGAGTCATCTTGTCCTCATCCAGTACCTCTAGAGGTCTGCTGAGTCATGTAGGCGGCCCACGGCTTCCAGTTTAGGTGGTGCATGGGATCAAATGTAGGGTTTCGAAGATGCTAGGCATTCCCTCTAGCGTCTGAACTCGAAGCTCCATCATCACTCCTCCCTCTACCTCTACCCCCACAGGGCTTCTCTGGGTAGCTCTGGCTGTCCTGGAACTCAGTAGACCAGGCTAGCCTCCTCAAACTCAGAGTTCCTCATGCCTCTAGCTCCCCATTGCCAGTATTAAAGGCAGGCACTACCACACACCCACCCAGCCTGGGGTAATTTTTTTTTAAGAGAGAAGTAAATCATGCAGATGTTAATCACTTCTACTGAATTAACTTAAAAACCTTAACTAGAAAAAGCCGCTGCACGGTGATGGTTCACGCCTTTAATCCAGCACTCAGGCAGATCTCTGTGAGTTCTTGCCCAGGGGTCACTGGGCTCAGTGGTTGGTGTAAACACTTGCCTGGATTAGACCCCTAACATTGAAAATAAAGTGCTTTGGTGGCGCACGCCTTTAATCCTAGCACTTGGGAGGCAGAGGCAGGCAGATCTCTAAATTCGAGGCTATCCTGTTCTACAGATCGAGTTCCAGGACAGGCTCCAAAGCAATACAGAGAAACCCTGTCTTGAAAAAAAAAATGCTTTAACACTGGTATGGCTGTCCCTTCCAACTTCCTCCTATATTTCTCTGATTACAAACATTGCTGGAAAAAAAAAAAAAAAAACATTGCTGATCAACCTTTGACACGAACTTGATTAAATCTATCTTATGGAAATGACCTATGGGTCATTTTGATTAGTGTTTGGCTTAGTGACAGCAAAAGCTACTCTTTCCCCACAACTTTGGCTTTTGTCTTTTTTTTTTTCAGAACCATGTGTTATTTAATTAGGGTGATTTTTCTGATTCTTAGTCTTCTCCATCCCCACCACCTCCCTTTTTGTCCCCAGGGTTGATTATGTGGTCCAGGATGACCTGGAATTTACCATTGGCCAGCCTCAGCACCAGAGTATGCTAGGATTACCTGTTACCACACCCAGCTAATAATTCGTTATCTTTTAAAGTAGGTTCTTTTTTCTCCCCTGTCTTTTTTTTTTTTACATTCCTTTTTAAATTTTTTTTAAGATTTTATTTATTATGTATATAGTGTTCTTCCTGCATGCAGTAGATCTCATTACAGATGGTTGTGAGCCACCATGTGGTTGCTGGGAATTGAACTCAGACCCTCTGAAAGAGCAGTCAGTGTTCTTAACCTCTGAGCCATCTCTCCAGCCCCCTTTTTAATTTTTTTTTTTGTATTTTTTTATTAGTGCAAATTAGGAACAAGCTTGTTTCACATGTCAATCCTTTCTCCCTCTCTCTCCCCTCCCCCACACCCCTCACCCTACTCCCAATCTACCCTCCACCCTATCCACCCTCCACTCCCCAGGCAGGGTAGGGCCCTCGACTGGGGCTCCCCAAAGTCCACCACATCAACCTGGGCCGGGCCTAGGCCCTGCTGTTTTTTTGTTTTGTTTTTTTTTTAATATTTTATTTTAAATTATGGAGGGGGTGGGTCAGGTTCGTGTGAGGGCAGGAGCCTGAAGGGACCGGAACAGGACATAGGACCAGGGGGATTTGAACCATCAGATTTGTGTGCCTGGGATCTAAACTCAGGTCTTCCAAAAGGGGAGAAATCACTATTAATAGCTGAGCTGTCATCTCTCTGGGTCCTACTTGGTTTGTTTGTTTATTGAGAGTGGGGAGGTCAGAGGGCAACTTGGGGATTTGAGGATGCTGGGGATGGAACTCTGCTGGCCAGGACCTTCGCCCACAAAGCCCACAAAGCCAATTCTCCTGTGGGTATCCAGCATTTTACCTTTGGACCCCTCTAGGTATAAGAACATTCCAACATCAGCTCCCAAGGTTGTCCTCCGACCTCCACATACTCAACTGGGGTGCCACCCATGCCCCTTTGCCCCACATCAATGTAATAATAACAGCAATAATAAAATGTCTCCAACAATCTCTCTTCCTGTTGCTGTCACAATCGGCATCACAATCTGTAGTGTTGCCCTGTCATAGCAGGAGTTTGAGCGGTGTCTGGGGCTAGGTTTCTCACACATAGGCTTCACTTTGCTTCTTACAGCAAGGAGGTGGCCGATCCTGTCTGCATCCAATCTACATCTTAGGAAGAAAGGTTAGCAAACGACCGTTTTCATAGCCACTTCTCAGAACAGAAAGCAGCCTAATTGAACCCTCCAGTTTTTTTTTTTTTTTTTTCTTCCTTATTTTTCCTGAGCCCACTTAAACATATCGGTTCTTTGTTGTTTGCCCTATTTGGGGATGAACCCCAGGAATGCTAGGTGAATGTTTATCGTTGAGCTATGTACATACTCAGTCATATGTCTGGCTTCACCATACAGCTGAGTTTAGTAATCCTCCTGTCTCAGCCTTTCAAGTGCTGGGGTTATAGGTATGAGCCACTATATCTGGTTCATAAATTGATTTTTTCTTTTCTTTTCTGAGACAGGGTTTCTCTGTGGCTTTGGAGGCTGTCCTGGAAATAGCTCTTGTAGACCAGGCTGGTCTTGAACTCACAGAGATCCGCCTGTCTCTGTCTCCCGAGGGCTGGGATTAAAGGCATTTGCAACCAACACTCAGCTTCATAAACTGATTTTAATCATGATTTTTGGGTCATATTCTTTCTCGTCCATCAGTAACTATTGGGTGAAAGGTGGGCATGGTGGGGCCTGCTTATGGTCATGTAGGCATCTGGGAAGGCAGAAGGAAAAGAATTGTTACAGATATACTTGGGCTATGGAGTATATAGTGAGTATATTCAGAAGCACAAAAAGAGCCTGTGGTTGGGTTTAAAGGTGGGTGCTACCTTTAATCTTTAAAAAAAGAGCTCAGGCTCTTTTTTTTTTTTTTTTTTTTTTTTTTTTCTTTTTGAGCCAGGTGGGTTGGGCACGCCTTTAATCCCAGCACTTGGGAGGCAGAGGCAGGGGATCTCTGTGAATTCAAGGCCAGCCTGGTCTCCAGAGCAAGTACCAGGATAGGCTCCAAAGCTACACAGAGAAACCATGTCTCGAAAAACCAAAAAAAAAAAAAAAAAAGATCTTGTGTATCTCCGGCTAACTTTGAACTTTTGATTTTTGATCCTTCCTTCTGTACCTCCTGTGTGCTGGGACCATACTCCATGCATGGTGCCAAATAAGTGATGGGGATGAAACCCAGAGTTTCATGTATGCCAGGCAAGCAAGCACCATGCCAGCTGAGCTGCATCCCCAGCCCAGACAGATTCTTTTTTAATGACCCCACATGACTGTCAGATGGGTGGAAGGCTCAGTGAGTTTGTTCAGCAAAAATGGGCAAGTACATCTGCCTCCCTCCTTCAGAAGGCAAGGCTCTGAATAAAAAGAGAGGAGTGGAGTATATAGCTCAGTGTCATGGTGCTCAGGTAAGACCTCAGATTTATTTCACAACATCCTACACCTTTACAAGAGGGCGGGGCACTTCCAGGACAGGAGGCACCAAGCCTTGGAATCTGCACATGCTAGGGGAGTGAAACAAGTGGGAATAGCCCTGTTTGGACAGAGCCGAGGACCTGGTGTAGGAAATTAAAGAACTGGAGGCATACTGTGGCTTTTAAAAATTATTTAGAGACAAGGTTTCTCTAGACAAGGCTTTGGTCCAGAATGCTGGGATTGAAGATGTGTGCACCACTCCGGCCACACTTGTGCTTTTCCTGGCGTCCTGGTCCATGCCAGGGTAATAAGACAGAGTAAAGGAAATCTCTGAACACTCAAGGAGCAGAATTGGGGTCATTTCATCCCTTGGCTGTTGAGTTAGCTGTCGTATGACCCTGTGTCATCCCTACTTACGTTTCATTTTCCTATCTGCAAAAAAAAGGAAGTAATTCTTGTTCCCCTGGGGTTTTCTCCTTTCGTCATCAAAAATGAATGAGTTAGGCCACAGAACACAAACAAAAGGGAAATATGTAATGTGCTGTAAGAGGCACCCATAAAAGTTATGGAGTCTCTGGGCATCTTTTATAAGCACCACGGAAAACTTGTAAACGTTTAAACGCGTTAACAACTGCATCTATAACAGGCTCATTCCTCCTTTAAATCCCTCCGACTTAAAAGCAAAAACAACGAAAATGGGATGCGGTTAGCTTTCAGTTGCTTTGGCCACTGAGAGTTCAATTTAGGGATTACACAGGAGGAGAGCTTACTCGCTCCACACGTCGTCATCAACTCTCCATGAAGTTTAAAAGGACAAAAGGGGAAAGCGGAATCGGTTGGCTTTCCGTGGTATTTCCACGTGTATGTGGGGACTTTCCTTTGAGACAAGGCTGGGGTCGGGGCCAATAATAGCTGGTATCGCCTGACTGCTAATACCAAGCCGGTGAGAAGGTGACTACCCGAGCAACCTCTGACTAAACACCGCGGCACCCTCCCACCCTGGCCGCGATCAAGAATTTTCCTCCTCCTCCTCCCGCCCGCCCTCTGCAGAAGGGGCTGAGGCAGCATCTGGCAGCAGAAAGCTAACATTTGTGTCGTGATTTCTTCTCTCTCATGCACTCGGACACGGGATGATTTCGGGAGGGATCAAACAGGACCTACCGCTACCTCTTAACTAATTACTTATTTTTTTCCCTGCATTTCTAAATCGAGAACCTTTATGCTCGGGTCTCTGTTGAGAAGCCTAGCTCGCCCCCACTATGCTCGCAGGCCTGCCCGTGACTCCTTCACTCCCTCGGTGTTCAAACGCCGGTGACTCACGTCTGCACAGCCTTCGCCCCCCAAAACACAGCCACCACCCCCAGCACGGCCCACGGAGCGTCGTCGTCACCGCGCCCCGGCAGCCTTGGAGGTCTGGGGGCTGAGTCACACCGGAGGACCACCCTGATCGGCGTCCACACACGCACACACGCGGTCCCTCCGTACGGCCTCCGCAACAACGCCCTTGCCTGACTCGCAAACTCGCTACGCTCCGGCTCCGGCTCCGGCTCCGGCTCCGGCTGCGGCCCCCGCCCCCGCCCCGACACACACCCCCCGATCCCGGAGAAACCCCGAGCCGGCGGAGCTGGCCTCGGGCGGCCTTTGATGGCTTTGTTATTGTTTGGGTTTGAATCGATACGCCCCTCCCTCCTCCCTCCTCCCTCCCTCCTTCCTCCTCCCTTCGCATCCTTCCTCTCCGGCCGCGCGCGCCACCCAGCTCCCGCCTCCCCGCACGCCTGGCGCCCCTCCCCCTCCGTTTTGGCGCCTTTTCCTTCCCGCCACGTCGTGGCGGCGTTAGCGACCATTCTGACCGCGAGGCGCGGGGCGGGGCGGGGGCGTGGCCTCGGCGCGTTTATGCAGATCGGCTGGCTCCTGGTTGGCTGGAGCCGCGCCCGCGGGGTGGGGCCGGGAGAAGCGGAGCCTCCGCGAGGGGGCGGAGCGGAGGGGAGCGGCCCTGGTTCCGCCGCCTCCCCGCCCCCTCTCCGCCTCCGCCGCGCCAGCCGGGCTCCCCGCCTCGGCCTCCCGGAGAGGCCCCGCCCCGTCCCCGCCCGCCGCGCGCGCCCTCCCCAGCGGCGCGCTCCGCCCCTTTACTCCTGGCGGCAGGGCGAGCCGGGCGTCTGCAGCAGCGGCCGCGGTGGCGGAGGAGGCTGGAGGGGAGTCGGCAGCGCCGGCGGCGGGATCGGCAGTAGCAGTAGCAGCAGCGGCAGCGGCAGCGGCCACAGAGGCGGCGGCCACAGCAGCAGTCGCAGACAGCAGCAGCCCTGGGTCCCGCGGCGCCACTCGCCCCGCCGCCTCCCGCACTGCCTGACCCGGCCGGCGAGCCCGCCCGCCGCCAGCGCCCTCAGTCGTCCTCTGACTCGCCCTCGGCCTTGCGCGCCAGCCGCAGCCCGAGCCGCAACGCCACCCGCAGTCTGAGCCCCGGCCGCCGGCGCAGCCCCAGCTCGCCCCGTCGCCGTTGCTGCTCGTCCCAGCACCGGCCCCACACCGGCACCCTGGAGGTGGGGATGCTCCTGTCCAAGATCAACTCCCTGGCCCACCTGCGCGCCGCGCCCTGCAGCGACCTGCACACTACCAAGCTGGCGCCGGGTGAGCGTCCCCACCCCACCCCTCCCCGCCCCGGGCGCGCGGGGCGCGGGGCGCGGGGGACGCCCGGGGACCCCCCTGCGCGGGCCGCGCGCTCAGTGTCCCGTGCCTCTGCTCCCTCCCTAGGCAAAGAGAAGGAGCCCCTGGAGTCGCAGTACCAGGTGGGCCCGCTGTTGGGCAGCGGTGGCTTCGGCTCGGTCTACTCGGGCATCCGCGTCGCCGACAACTTGCCGGTGAGTGGGCACCCCGCCTCGGGCAGGGCGCGCGCGCGGAGGGATGCTCTGGGCAGCAGGAGCGAGGTTCTGATGGAGACGCGGGGCTCTCTTCCAGGTGGCCATCAAGCACGTGGAGAAGGACCGGATTTCCGACTGGGGAGAACTGGTGAGTGAGCCCGGGCCCGCGACCCTCCCTCGTTCTGGGTGGCTGGCTGGGTGGCTGGGTGGTGACGGGCGTGCCGGAACCGGCGCGCTGACCCCGGCCCTCGCTCGCCCTCCCGCGCAGCCCAATGGCACCCGCGTGCCCATGGAAGTGGTCCTGCTGAAGAAGGTGAGCTCGGGCTTCTCGGGCGTCATCCGACTTCTGGACTGGTTCGAGAGGCCCGACAGTTTCGTGCTGATCCTGGAGAGGCCCGAGCCGGTGCAAGACCTCTTCGACTTCATCACCGAGCGGGGAGCCCTGCAGGAGGAGCTGGCTCGCAGCTTCTTCTGGCAGGTGCTGGAGGCCGTGCGCCACTGCCACAGCTGCGGGGTCCTCCACCGCGACATCAAGGACGAGAACATCCTGATCGACCTGAACCGCGGCGAGCTCAAACTCATCGACTTCGGGTCGGGGGCGCTGCTCAAGGACACAGTCTACACGGACTTCGATGGTGAGCCCTGCAGGCCCCGGGGAGGGAGGGAGGGAGCCGCCGCCGCCGCTGGCCTCCTCGGCTCCGGCCCTTTGTAAAGGTCATTGGGCCGCCTGGCTCCGTGCTGGCAGGGGTGGGGCACAGGCGAGCTTCCCGGCACACTACAGCCGGGGATTTCAAGCCGGTTGAACGAACCTGCAACATTTCTGGCGTGGTTGTAATTTTTCTTTTTTTTTTTTTAAGTGGAATTTTAGTAAATTCCATGCTTTCCCGTGAATAAAAAGTCGTAGGCAACCGGCTATAGCCCAGATTTCTAAAGTCTGACCCACTTTTCTCACCAGTAGAAGAAGGAGGTGGAGCCGGTGGTGGCGGGAGACATTGATGCCGGTTTTGTAGTTTGTTTTGTTTTGTGGGGGAGTTTTAAGGTAGTTCTTAGAACTGCATGCAGGTTTTTGTCTTGTTTTGTTTTTGAGGGTTAAGGAATAAGAGACGTGGTTTCACTACACTTGGGGGTGTTGTGGGGTGACGAAGCCTGCAATGTTGTGAAATAAGATCTGTTGCTGGTTTGAAAATTAGTTGGGTGTCTCCCGCAGGGAGACTGAAAACCTATCCTAGGGAGGGGCTTGGATCGCGTTCTTTCAGAAAAGGAATGGAGGGATACTAGATCAAAGCGAGAGGGTGGGTTATGATCTGAGTGGCTCACCCTGACAAACGACAGCCTTTCAAGACTTGTGACTGCCTTGTGGTTTGTATTTCTTTGCCAATGGAGGACGCAGGGTTGGGCTGCATTTTTTGTATTTAACAGTTAATGGCTGGCTGAGTCCTCCCTTGTGTGTGTTTTTTTTTTTTTTCCTCCCCCTGGGCAAGTCTTTGCTGCCCCCTGTTGAGCACCATGAGGTTAGCACTTTTTTACTATCCAAAGTTTGTAAACAGGAATCACGTGGTCTGAAACCAGCCCTGTAACTATGCCTTTCCTGTCTGGGGAGGAAAGAGTGTAGGTATACTGCTTTGCTTGCGCAGAACCCAGAGGAAAGCTTTCTGAAGGGGGTCCTCACCCGCTTGGGTCTAGATGAGAGTCTATTCTGGCAGGGTACTGGACAGGGTCTGGGTAGTTGAAGGCTGTATCTCACTGTGAGTTCTACCGCCTAGGGCCTCAGACTTTTGCTTTTCAGTGGCTCTGTTCATCTTTGTGACAGTTTGTAAGGGATTTCAGTTTAGGGTTGAGACTGGTGGAGAGGTACCCTGTTTTGGAGAGGAAAACAATGTATTTTTAAGTAAGCCAAATAAATGGTGGTGGCAGACACCTTTAATTCTAACATTCAAGGCAGAAGCAGGGTGATCTCCAAGTTCGAGGTCAGCCTGGTTTACAGATGGGCTTCCAGCACAACCAGGGCTACACAGAGAAACTCTTGTCTCCAAAAGAAAATTTTTCAAAGAAGCTACTCAGCTTAGTTGCTTTGTTTATTTTTGCTAACATAGTTTTCTTTCAATTCCCTCGGCTGGCAGGAACCCGAGTGTACAGTCCTCCAGAGTGGATTCGCTACCATCGATACCATGGCAGGTCGGCTGCGGTCTGGTCCCTGGGGATCCTGCTCTATGATATGGTCTGTGGAGATATTCCATTTGAGCATGACGAAGAGATCATCAAGGGTCAAGTGTTCTTCAGGCAAAGAGTCTCTTCAGGTAACTTCCCCGAGCCCTTTGGTGGTTGGCACTGGGGTTATATTTGAAAGGCTGGTTTTGAGAGTGTGTCTCCACTCTTATGAGTGCTGGGATTACAAGAGTGAACCATGAAATCTGATGCTATGTAAAAGAGGGTATGGGGGTTATATCCTAGCCATCGTTTGTTCTATTTATTCATTTTCTTTTGGGGAGACAGGGTCCCTAAGTAAGGGCCCCTGGCCTGCTTCTGTCCTCCAAGTGCTGAGATGACTTAGACAGGATTTCACTCAATTTTTGATGGCCTTGGAATCCTGGTTTGAATGAGTGTGTGTTTTTTGGGTTGGTTTTTTTGGGGGGGGGGTCATTGTGGAATTGGAACAGGTCTTAATTTATATACATCCCACCCCAACCACTAGACCCTGTAAAGTTTTAAGTACTGGCATTAAAAAAGGCAAGGGCTGTTTAAGCCATCTCGCCTGAAGGCAATAGCTTTGTAAATATTGTGGTCCCAGTGACCTCATCCTGAGTGGTGTCAGTGTTTGTAAGTTGGTAGGTGAATTGAATCACCTCATCTTGCTCAGTGATGGCTCATCAAAACCCTTGTCATCCTTCCTATTTCTGGTGAGTGGGTGTCATGGGAAAGGCCCGAGCTATTTGAAGTTTGAAACCACAGGTTTAAGAGGGGAGCCACTTTTTAACTGAGAGCAGACGGGAGGCTTTCAGTACTCATCACTGAGGGCCCGCCCAGCAGTGTTCTGAATAGAGTACACCCTCTTTAAAAAACCCCGGCTTGTGGGCCTTGGGAAGACCTCTGCATCACAAAAACAAGTTTGAGTCATCTCTAACCTCTGTCTGTCCTTCCTTCTACAGAATGCCAGCATCTCATTAAATGGTGTCTGGCCCTGAGACCATCAGATCGGCCATCCTTCGAAGAAATCCAGAACCATCCATGGATGCAGGATGTTCTCCTTCCCCAGGCAACGGCTGAGATTCACCTGCGCAGCCTATCACCGGCACCCAGCAAATAGCAGCCTTTCTGTCAGACACTGTGGGGAGGGAGAGCTGTCTTCAGCTTCCAGCAGGACCTTACTTCATGCAGGAACAGCAGTGACAACTCATTCCAGACTCCAGGTTCCTGGAGCAGCCTCCCACCGGGGAGAGAGACTGTTTCACGTTCCCAGGCCCCTACGCCCTCCCCCCATAGACGCTCTCAGTGTCTAGTTTTGCTGGGCTCCGCAGAATACTGGGGTGGGGGGTGGGAGTGGGTCAAAACCCTGCCATGGAACTTTAGTCACCCGGAGTCACCAAAATGGGCTAGGATAAGGGGGACAAACATGTTTTGGGTGGGGTTAAAAAAAAACTAGCACCATATTTAAGTCCCTGTCACCTCTTCCATCTCCTCTGAGTGCCTTCTGTGGGGACTCCGGCTGTGCTGGGAGAAATACTTGAACTTGCCTCTTACCTGCTGCTTCTCCAAAAATCTGCCTGGGTTTGGTTCCCTTCTCTTTGCCCTGTTCTCATCCTCACCCCACCCCACTTCTTGTGAAAGGTGCCATTGGAAGAGGCTACAGGGCCAACTGCTGAGCCACCTGCCCTTTTTTTCTGCCTCCTTTAGTAAAACTCCCAAGTGAACTGGTCTTCCTTTTTGGTTTCTACTTAACTGTTTCAAAGCCAAGACCTCACCCAGAATGCACAACCAATGCAACAACCAGACAAGCTGTAAATGTGTACGGTCGGCATGGTAGCCTGCAAAAAAGGATTGTAGTGGATACAATTTAAAAAAGAAAAAAAGCCTTTAAGTTATATTTTATGTGTTGGGGTTTTTTTTTTGTTTTGTTTTGTTTTGTTTGAAGAATGGCACGTTCTAGCCTGGAAGTCAATGTTAATGTATTTATTTATTTATTTATTTGGTTGCCTTCCTGTTCCAAACTTCCACTGGCTGTTGCCCTAGGATTTTATTGTCATGTTCTGGTTTTTTTGTTTTTTTTTTTTTTTCCTCCTAACTTGGGGATCCTTTGGGGAAGGCTGCGATGCTTGCTGGGGTGAAGGGACTCTGGAACAGCTGCTGTAGTTCCTTCTGTGGGGGCCCCTTGCCCGCTTACTGGAGTGGGTCTGGGCTGTCTGGGAAGGGGCATTGCTGACTGTACATAAGACTGTAAGGCAGTTCCAGCATGGTGTGCCTTCCGGATGCTCTTTGGGGCTGAGCTTGGTTTGAGCAGCATGTAGCCTGCTGGTTTTATCTGAGTGAAATACTGTACAGGGGAATAAAAGAGATCTTATTTTTTTTTTTTTTATACTTGGCATTTTTTGAATAAAAACCTTTTGTCTTAACCCGAGGTGTTTTCCACTCATTCATACAAAGATGTATGAGCCAGGTAGAAAAGGCAGTTTGAGACTGGAACGAGGTTTCCTGGTGGGGCACAGGGCTTTCTAGACAACCCAGTGTTAGAATGGGATGCAGGCCTTCTGTGAGGCAGTCCCCACTAAGAAAACATCCCTTAAACCAAGACCAAGTCCCTTCTCCATTCTAAAGCAGGTGGCAGCCAAGCCAAATTGTAGCATCATCAGGCCTGTTGGACAAGACTTGGCAGGGAAGAATTTTCCCTACATGGTGTCATGTAATTGGGGCTGGCATTGAGCATTATCTTGCTACTGCTATCAAATTCTGGGATTGTAGGCAACACTTGGATTGTTTTCTTGTGGGGGGAGGGGTTTGAGACAAAAACATGTAGTCTTGGCTGCTATAGACCAGGTTGCTCAGTAATTCTTGGATCATCCTGCCTCTGCCTCCCAAGTGTGGGGATTAAAGGGTTGGGTAAACTTGCCCATCTCCACTGGAATAGATTTTGAGATTAGAGGTAAGCATCCCACCTAGCAGATATCAGTTGAGTTCAGAAGTCAAGACTAGCATAGGACAGATCTCAAAATATGCTAAATAGCAGACGTGCTGGTGTAAACCTATAAGCCCCAGCATTTGGGAATTGAAAACGAGAATCAGAAGTTCAAGGTCAGCCTGGGATACAGGAGACATTGTCTAATCTGGCCCACCCAGGATAGTCTTGAACTCCTGATCTTCCTGCATCTAGGATCAGATTACAGGCTTGCCCAGCACCACACCCAGGTGTAAACATTGCTCTCTTGTTTCTTTATGTGCATTAGTAACAATTCTAACTTTCTTGCCTCGCTGTGGGTCATCTTGACCTCTTCTCTGTGTATCCATAATCTCTTGGGAACTTGGGCCCATGCACTTTTGTTTAGTGGACGATCCGGGCCACAGTGCCCTCTCTTCCCTGACTAGGTCCCCAACCCCAGCAACCCTCCCGTGTGGCTGCAGAAAGGAAGGAAGGATTTCTCAGTTCTTGGGGGCTGATTTGTTGAAGTTCCCCTTTCCCTCCTTCCTGTAAACACACTGCTCAGAGTCTAGGCCCGTGTGGCATCATTTCCAGTAAAGTTGCAAGTGAACAATTGAAAGTTGCCAGAAATTTCTAATGAAATCTGGCAGAACCTCACCCTTCTTGCCCTTGAAATGAGTTGGGGGCCCTTTGCTCAGCTGTTGAGACTGCAGGGGGAGGGCTGGGTTGAGTGGGGGAGGCAGTGTGTCTGAAGAAAGGCAAATGCATTCTTAAGAGTAGAAGAGGTCAAAGGTCAGGAGATGGTTTGGTTTGTTTGAGACAAGGTCTCACTAGGTAACCCTGTGAGGCTTGGACCTCTTCCCTCCCTCCACCCCCCTTGTCTTCCCCCCTCGCCAAGACAGGGTTCTCTAACTTTGGAGTCTGTCTTGGAACTCACTCTGTAGACCAGGCTGGCCTCAAACTCACAGAGATCTGCCTACCTCTGTCTCCCCAGTGCTAGGATTGAAGGTATCTGCTTCCATAGCTAGGCCAGCCTTGACCTCTTTATGTAAACCAGGCTGGTCTCAAACTCACTGAGATCCACCTGCCTCTGCCTCCCAGGGGGCTAAACTTAGAGATATGTGCCACCATACTCCTCCTCCTCTTCCTCCTCCTCCTCCTCCTTCCCTCCCTCCACCTCCTCCTCCTCCTCCTCCTCCTCCTCCTTCCCTCCCTCTTCCTCCTCCTCCTCCTCTTCCTCCTCCTCCTCCTCCTCTTCCTTCTCAGCATCTCATGCATTCCAGGCTGGACTTGAACCCTGGGACTGCAGGTATGTCCAGCTGAGACTAAGATCTCCTTGAGAAGGTGAAAGGTCCTAGCTGGTCTCCTTGTCAAGGCAGTTTAGGAACAATGATTAAGGACATCCCCTGGAGAATCATCCTTGGGTTCATATTCTGCCTTTGCCCCTAATTCTCCATGACCTGGTTATATTATTGGGACCAATGAGGGGCGGAAGAGTTGAAGGACCTGCTCTTGATTAGGTTATTAGAAAGAATAGTTAGATTTTTTTTAAAGAATTTATTTATTATATATACAACATTCTGCTTCCAAGTATATCTGCACACCAGAAGAGGGCACCAGGTCTCATAATGGATGGCTGTGAGCCACCATGTGGTTGCTGGGAATTGAACTCAGGACCTCTGGAAGAGCAGTCAGTGCTCTTAACCTCTGAGCCATCTCTCCAGCCCAAATGGTTAGATATTATCAGGTGTATGCACATACAAATCCCTACTGCAAGGTCAGGACAGTAGCAGGCAGGTCCTGGGGTAGGGTGGGGTGTCAGGACTTGGTTGTCGTTTCTTTGGAGTAAGAATCTGGTTGTGACCTGGAGAGAGGGACAGGCTCAGTTACTGTGGCACTGCTTCCTCTCCAAGAGGTGGAGACCAGGGTATCTCTGTCACTCTTGGTTTGCTCTGAGTTCAGCACAACATGTTTTTGACATTATAGTCATAGCTGAGGAGGCAGGAGATGGGGTGGATTCTGGGACTTCAAAGGGAAGCAGTGTTTCACTGGTTTATTATTATTATTATTATTATTATTATTATTATTATTATTACTATTATTATTTTCTGAGACAGGGTCTCAGTATGTAGCAATGTCTGGGATCTGATGCCATGTGACATGTGGAGGTCAGATGACAACTTGCCTGAGTTTGTTCTGTCCCTCCATCAGGTGGATCCCAGGAACAAACTCAAGTTATCAGGCTGGCCGGCCTGGCCGCGTGTAACCCTGCTGTTTGAGTCATTTCGCTGCCTTTAAAGTGTTTTGATAAACTATAAGTCTGCTTTGGGTAGGCTCCATGTTGACATTAAATATTTCCCCCACTTTACATGTGTCTGGGTATCTTACCTGTCTATGTCTGTGTACCATCTCTGTGTCTGGGGCCCAAGGACTGGAGTTACAGACAGTTGTGAACTGTCATGTGCGTTCTAGGAATTGAACCCAGGTCTTTTGTTTTGTTTTGTTTTGGTTTGGTTTGGTTTGGTTTTTTGAAAGAGACAGGTTTCTCTGTGTAGCTTTGGATCCTATCCTGGCACTCGCTCTGGAGACCAGGCTGGCCTCAAACTCACAGAGATCCACCTGTCTCTGCCTCCCGAGTGCTGGGATTAAAGGCGTTTGCCACCAACGCCCTACGAACCCAGGTCTTCAGGAAGAGCAGCCAGTGCTCTTAACCCCTGAGTCACCTCTCCAGCCTCCCTTTTGACATCTTCATACTTGTATCTAATGTGTTTTCATCATGTTACCCCCATCCCTGTCTTCTCCTCTCACTCCCAATGACAACTCTCCTCCCTTATTTGATATTGATCTTAGGGGCCAGGGCTGGCCTCTAACCTGAAAAGTAGCAGAGGGCAACCCTGAACTCATGACCTTGCTCTCCCCTCCTGGTACTGGGATTACAGTGCCCCAGTGCCTGTCTCAGGATTCTTACATTTGAAAGTGTAATGAAGAATAATAGTATTTTGAGGGCTTGTGGGATGGCTCAGCATTGATCGATTAAGGCTCTTTTCCCCAAACCCAATTATCTGAGTTCAACCACTAGGATTCAAGAAGCCCCTGTGGGCCGAGCGTTGGTGGCACACGCCTTTAATCCCAGCACTAGGGAGGCAGAGGCAGGCGGATCTCTGTGAGTTGGAGGCCAGCCTGGTCTCCAGAGCGAGTGCCAGGACAGCCTCCAAAGCCACACAGAGAAACCATGTCTTGAAAAACCAAAAAAAAAAAAAAAAAAAAAAAAAAGAAGCCCCTGTGGAAGGAGAGAACTGAGTTCTCTAAGTTTCCTCAGATCTCCCCATGTGTACCATGGCATGTGCCCCCATCAATAATAATCATAATAGTAATTTTTTGTTTGTTTGTCTTTTGTTGTTGTTTTTCCAGACAGGTTTTCACCGTGTAGCTCTGGCTGTTCTGGAACTCACTTTGTAGACCAAGCTGGCCTTGAACTCACAGAGATCCATTTGCTTCGGCCTCCTGAGTGCTGGGATTAAAGTCATATGTCACCACTGCCCAGTTTAGAATAGTTTTCCTTTTTTTTTTTTTTTTCCAGACAATTTCTCTGTGGCCTGGTCTACAAGAGCTAGTTCTAGGACAACCTCCAAAGGCACAGAGAAACTCTGTCTCCAAAAACCAAAAAAAGAAAAAATAGAAAAGAAAAGAAGAAGAAGAAGAATTGGTAAGGTGAGAGTCTTGGAAAATGGAAGCAGAATCATCCTTGCCCCTTACTGCTTTGTTAGCCGACACCGTTTCCCTCTTGGTGGTAAGGATCGAACCCGCGTCGTGGTTTCGGACAACTAGGCATTTTTGGGTTGGGTCCTCTCAGGGCCCCTTCAGGCTCCAGTACGTGGAGGTCCGAGCAGAGCTGGGGAGGGACCCCCGCTCTGTGGAAATAGACATGCTCTGCACCTGTGTGTCCTGGAAGGGAGGAAAGGCTGGAGACCGCAAAGGAGGGGAGAAAGGGGCCAAGGGGTGGGGGTGGGTTGGGGCAGGGCGCGTTTCTCGTAAGTGTTGCTCAGCTCCTTTAACTGCTCCGCTGGTTCTTGGAAACCCTCACCACAAGGACCTATCGAGAGCAGTGGTGGAACAGATATGGCCTCGCCCTCCCCCCTGTTCATTTCCGCAGTGGCCCTGTGCTACTAACCCCGATTGCCAACAGCAGCGAGGTTGCAGTGACCCCTCCGGTGGCTGTGAGAGGAAGTGGCAACAAAGCAGAACTCGGACCACGCTGAGAGGGCCGCATCATTTTTATTTATTGGAATAGGACATCCGATGTGCAGAATTCTTGGTGACCTTAGGTCCGGGGATACAGTCTCAGGAGCCTCTAAACATGGCTGTTAATGAATTGCATCTATTGTATTGGTTGGTGCATCCAACACCAAGCTCAAGAGCCCACAGTAAGCCAGCTAGGGATGAGGCTCGGTTGGCAGGGTGTGTTCGTAGCCCTGGGTAGAAAGTTTGAGGGCTTGTAATCCCTGCACAGGGAAGTAGAATCGGGAGGATCAGATGTTCAAAACCATCCTCAGCTACATCAATGAGCTGTAGGCCATCCTGGGCTACAAGCATGACAGTAGCAGTTCCGTCCATCTATGTCTGCCTGTGTGACAAGATCTTCTTAGTTTGTGCCCCATTGCCCCCAGATATAACCTGCTGTCCTGAATGCCATGCATAGCTTGTTCTTACTTTGAAATAAATGCTTGTATGTTGTAATCTTAAGATTTATTTTTTAGCCGGGCATTGGTGGTGCACGCCTTTAATCCCAGCACTCGGGAGGCAGAGGCAGGCGGATCTCTGTGAGTTCGAGACCAGCCTGGTCTACAAGAGCTAGTTCCAGGATAGCCTCCAAAGCCACAGGGAAACCCTGTCTCGAAAAACCAAAAAAAAAAAAAAAGATTTATTTTTAGTTTTTTAATTATGTGTACGCATGTGTCTGTGTAGGGGGTGTGCCCACAGTTTCGTGTAAATGCCTGCAGAGGCCAGAGGATGACCCTGGATCCTTTGGAACTGGAGTTACAGGCGGTTGTGAGCTGTCTGATGCTGGGAACTGAACTTGGGTCCTCTGTAAGACAAGTATGCACTCTTAACCATTGAGCCATCTCTCCAGATCCTGCTATTTATTTATTATTTATTATTTTAATTTTTTTAGCTCAGGCTAGTGCTGGAACACAAATGTGTGTCTCCGTGCCTGGTCTGTTGGTGCTGGGAACAGAACCCAGGACTCTTAGGATGCTAAGCAAACTCTCTAGCAACTGAGCCACATTTCCAGCTCAGGACTATAAAGTGGGAACAAATAATTAATCTTCTATTTTTCAAAATTTTACCATTGTGTATCTAACTCCCTGGGACCTTTAGAGCCCCCGAAAAACCAGAGGCAATGGCAGAGTGGTGTGTAAGCAAGGCCCCTCCCTGACTTGGAGACACAGTACAGTTGAATTCCCTTCTGACTTAACTTTTCACATGAACTTGGCAGATTCCTGGTTTCTGAGTTTTGGTTCCTCATCCATGAAAGAGAAGCAGTCATGGGTTTGTAAAGTCTTTTGTCACCCAATCGTGGTCATTCCTACAAACCAGTCACAGCCTCTATGACACCATCAAAAGGAGATTTCAGAACGAGCTAGAATGCATCACCTGGCAGAAAGCAGCTTGGTGACGACCTGGAGCTAGTTGTGGGGGAATAAATGACTGAAAAGGGCTCCCGGAACCTCAGGGGAGGGGTGTGGTGATGCCCAGGTGGCTGTGTACCTTTGTGAGAAACATACCTTACTGAGCGAGCACTTAAAATGCCTGCTGTGTCTTGTGTGTATAAACTACCCCTGGGTAAAATGACTTTCTTTTTTTTCAATGTTCACTTCTTTCCTTTCCCCCATCAATGAAAGCACGTCTCTGAGCCAAATATACCACGGAAGTTCCTTTTCCGGTGAGATTATTCATGCTATCGTGTGCATTCTCCCCGTGGATTGATATAAATAAACCAGAACGGACTTAAGGTCCCATCTCACTTTTGACTGTAGTGTAAAATTAGAGAGATGTGTCACCAGGGGGTGGAGGGGGCAGATGCTGGGACCACGCTATGACGGAGATCTGCTTACATACCACACATTTTTAAAAATCACATACTTAAAGGGATACGTACTCTTCTGGTGAAACACGGAAAAAGCCTTTTTACAAGCAAGATGATGGGTGGGTGCGGTGGTGGGTGGAGCTTGCCTGTAAACCCAGCCACATCGGGAGGTGCAGGCAGGAGGTGCAGGCGTTGGAGGTCACCCTCTAACACTTAGTGAGTTCCACACCAGCCTGGGCTGAACAACATAGCAGAAGCCATGAGGTACAGGCTTAGGTATCTGCGGAAGCTAGCCAAGGGGGCCATGTGGCCCACCCATCGTTCCCTCTCATCTCTTATCCCCTGGGGGTGAAATATGCATACAAAAGTATTTTTGAAGGAATTTGTCTTCAGTATTTACTAGTAACATTTTTGCTTACATCTCCTAGGCTTTTATTGCATCACGTGTCCACAACCAGCTGTAAGAACACTGGAAAACTTAATCTGTCTTCTTCAGGTAGTCACATGACTGACTAGAGACGAGAAGGAGAGAGGATAATGGATTTTGGTGGCGATGGCTATCCATCTCTAGGCAAATGTTCATCAGAAGGAGGCGTCAGGCCCGGCCTCACACTAATGAGCAGATGGCACACACCTGGCATTTCAGCTCTGCAGGGAAATTGAGGCAGGAGGATCAGGAGTTCAAGGTTATCCTTGGCTAAGTACCAAATCTGAGGCCAGTTCGTACTATAAGAGAGACAGTATTGATAAAACAAAACTTCTTTAAAAACTTATAGGGAATCCGGTGGTGGTGGCCCACGCCTTTAATCCCAGCACTCAGGAGGCAGAGGCATGTGGATCTTTGGGAGTTCGAGGCCAGCCTGGTCTGCAGATCGAGTTCCAGGATAGCTAGGGCTATTACACAGAGAAACCCTGTCTGGAAAAACAAGACAAGATAAAACGAAAGAAAGAAAGAAAGAAAGAAAGAAAGAAAGAAAGAAAGAAAGAAAGAAAGAAAGGAGGGAGGAAGGGAGGGAGGGAGGGAGGGAGGGAGGGAGAGAGGGAGGGAGAGGGGGAGGAAGGAAGGAAGGAAAGGAGGAAGGAACGAAGGAACGAAGGAACGAAGGAACGAAGGAAGGAAGGAAGGAAGGAGAGCAGGCTGAGCAAGCCATGAGGAGCAAGTCTGTCAGTAAGCAGCACCCCTCTATGGCCTCTGCATCAGCTCCTGTGTCCAGGTTCCTGCCCTGTTTAAGTTCCTGCCCTCACGGCTTTTGATGATGAACTGTGATGTGGAACTGTGAGCAAAATCAACCCTTTCCTCTCCCAAGTTACTTTTGGTCATGCTGTTCTGTCACAGCACTATTCCCCTGATCTTAGACAAGTTGGTGCCAGGATAGTGAAGGAATATTGCTGTGACCATGTTTTGCAGAGGATTGTGGGTGAACTTTGGAACTTTGGGCTAGAAAAGCCATTGAGTATTGAGAGGTCAGTGAGCTGTTTTGTAGGAGCCTGGAAGACTCGAGAGCAGCACAGATGATGGAGGCCTGGCTTGTGATGTTTCAGAGGGAAGCAGAGACTCTTCTGAGCCTTTGGGGTGAAGAATTTGTGGTGTCTGCTCAGCTGAGGCTGATGAACCAGCTGTGATTGAGACCAGCATCACTGAGGTGAAAACTTTTGGGAAGTGTTTCCTTGGGGTCAACACACAGAAGCTGTGTTCCAGAGGAAGCTAAGGTTATGTCTCCTGCTGGCAGGGGGACTTGCCAGCATCACCCAGGTGCTACTAGTTTTGAAGGGATGAAGGGGTCATGGAAAGCAGCTGAGACTTGGCACTGTGTAGTGGGCCTGGATTCCCCGAAGAGAACCTAGAGAGGTTATGGGTGAAAGTGCAGCCTGGTTGATCCAGAGACCCCAGCAGTTTTGGAGATGCCAGTGCCATGGTATGACCACCGAGAACAGCAGCAATGGTGGAGTGCAGCCTGCCGGAGCCTGGAAGACAGGCTATGTGTGCTGCAGAGAGCAGAGCCAGAGAAGTGACCCAAGCCCTTTGGAGGAGCACAGAAGATTGTGAGTGGATCTCAGATATTGAACACTGAGTTGTTTATACTGTTGGATTTTGGTTTGGTTTTGTTCAGATTGTGAAGTAAGAAATTACTTATTATAGGAGCCCACAGTTAAGCCTAAGTTTTTGTTTTTGTTTTTGTTTTTGTTTTGGTTTTTCAAGACAGGGTTTCTCTGTGTAGCTTTGGAGCCTATCCTGACACTCGCTCTGGAGACCAGGCTGGCCTCGAACTCACAGAGATCTGCCTGCCTCTGCCTCCCTAGTGCTGGGATTAAAGGCATGGGCCACAACTGCCTGGCGAGACTGGATATTTTTTTTAAAGATTTTATTTATTTATTATGTATACAACATTCTGCTTCCATGTATATCTGCACACCAGAAGAGGGCACCAGATCTCATAACGGATGGTTGTGAGCCACCATGTGGTTGCTGGGAATTGAACTCAGGACCTCTGGAAGAGCAGCTGGTGCTCTTAACATCTCTCCAGCCCAAGGCTGGATATTTTATTTATTTATTTATTTATTTATTTATTTATTTATTTATTTATTTATTTGAGACAGGGTTTCTCTGTGGCTTTGGAGGCTGTCCTGGAACTAGCTCTTGTAGACCAGGCTGGTCTTGAACTCACAGAGATCCACCTGCCTCTGTCTCTGAGTGCTGGGATTAAAGGCGTGCGCCACCAACGCCCGCCTGAGGCTGGGTATTTTTAAAGAGAAAAGTTTTAAAGTGTTTGTATTTGCAAGGCTCTGGGTCTTTTATGTTTGTAAAGTGTTTTATATTGTGATGTCTTTATTAATGTGTAATCTTGGGGTTGAACAAGAAAGGCTTTGTTTTAAAAGTGATGTGTTTGTGTGTCAAGTTGCCAAGGGATTAGATGTCTTGGCTGGTTTTATGTCAACTTGACACAAGCTAGAGTCATCAGGAGGAGGGATCCTCAGATGAGAAAATGCCTCCATAAGATCAGGCTGTAGGCAAACCTGTAGTCATTTCCGTAATTAGTATTGATGAGGGAGGGCCCAGCCCATGGTGGGTGGTGTCATATCTGGGCTGGTAGTCTTGGGTTCTATAAGAAAGCAGGTTGATGGGGCTGGAAAGATGGTTCAGTGGTTAAGAGCACAGACTGTTCTTCCAGAGGATTCGGGTTCAATTCCCAGCACTGACATGGCAGCACACAACTGTCAGTAACTCTAGGGTCCAACACCCTCACACAGACATATATACAGGCAAAACACCATAAAACTAAGGAAAATAAATAAATAAAAAGAAAGAAAGCATGCTGAGCAAGCCATGCTGAGTAAGCCCCTCATGAGCACCCATCAGTGGCCTCCATCAACTCCTGCCTCCAGGCTCCTGCTCTGTTTGAATTCCTGTCCTGACTTCCTTGGTGGGAACAGTGATGAGATGTGGAAGTTGTTTTGGTCATGGTAGTTTCATTACAGCCGTAGACACCATAATGAAGATACTGACTTAACCCTTCTAATTTTATATGTGAGTAGATTCTACCTGAGTGTCAGTGAACTGTAGAGTAGAAGGTTCCTGAGGAGTCCAGAAGAGGATGTTGGATCATCTGGAACCAGGATCCAGACAGTTGTCAGCTACAATGTGGGTTGGAGGAACCAAACCTCAGATTCTCTGCCACAGCAACAAGAGTTCCTCACCTACCGAGGAGCCGCTCCCCCACCCCATGGCACCCTGGCTGAGGACCAGGAAGTCTAACTGTGAAAGGCATTAGAAGCAGCATCGCTGCTCCAGAGAGTGAGGCTTGGTCCCTCTTGTCTGTTTCACCTGGGGCCCCTGCCTGAATGGCCCCAGTTCTCTTTGACACTGAGTCACTGACTCACACTCTAAACCTTCCAGAAAGACCTTCATGGACACACCTGGGACATTCTGACCAAACTAGGTCACTCCTGTTTCCCTTTCAACAGAGCATGGGTGGCTCAGTGCCTCTAAAATCATCAAAAACATAGTTAATTTTTTGCCATCTAAGTGGTGGTCCCTTAACCCTGTCGAGGTGACAGGAAATCAGTCACAGTAAATCTACACCTTGCTACCTAGGCATCCATGCACATCTCCCAATAAATACAACAAGATTCTAGTTCTCCCTGGAAGGTGATGATGGCTCACCTGGGTGTGACTGAGTAATGTTCATTTTTTTTTTCTGGTTTTTATTTTACTTATATCCTATTTCTATTTCTTTCTTTCTTTTTTATTTTTTTGTTTATTTTTATTTATTTATTTATTTATTTATTTATTTGGTTTTTTGAGACAGGGTTTCTCTCTGTAGCTTTGGAGCCTATCCTGGCACTCAATCTGAAGACCAGGCTGGCCTTGAACTCACAGAGATCCTCCTGCCTCTGCCTCCCGAGTGCTGGGATTAAAGGCTTACACCACCAATGCCCGGCTTCTTTCTTTTTTAAAGATTTATTTATTACATATACTGTATTGTATGTCTGCAGGCCAGAAGAGGGCACCAGATCTCACTACAGATGGTTGTGAGCCACCATGTGGTTGCTGGGAATTGAACTCAGGACCCCTGGAAGAACAGTCAGTGTTTTCAACCTGAGCCATCTTTCTAGTCTTATATTCTATTTCTTTTAAGACACTAATTACTATTTTTCCTATCAAATAACCTGATAACACTTTGCAATCTTTTAAATTTGTTTGTATTTTCAAGACAAGGTTTCTCTGTATAGCCCTGGCTGTTCTGGAACTTGCTTTTTAGACAAGGCTGGTGGTCTTGAACTCTTAGAAATCTGCCGGCTTCTGCCTCCCAAGTGCTGGGATTAAAAGCCTGTGCCACTACTGCCCTGCTTAAAGTTTTTCTTTTAAAAATCTATTTTTTTTCAATCTATTTTTAAGCTGGTGGTGGCACAGGCTTTTAATCCCAGCGCTTGGGAGGCACAGGCAAGTAGATTTCTGTGAGTTCAAGGCCAGCCTGGTGGTCTATAAAGCAAGTTCCAGGACAGCCAGGTATTATACAGAGAAATCCCATCTTGAAAAAAAACCAAAAAAAAGAAGAAAAAATCTTTTTAATCATGTATATGATGTGTGTGTGTATGTGTGTGTGTGTGTGTGTGTGTGTGTGTGAGAGAGAGAGAGAGAGAGAGAGAGAGAGAGAGAGAGAGAGAGAGAGAGAGCAGTGACCACAGAGACCAGGGAAGGAACCATATCCCCCTGTGGAGCTGGAGTTAGAGGTGTGAACCACCTGTATGGGTTCTGAGAATTGAACCTGGGTCTCTGGAAGAGCAGCAAAACTTTTTAAACCACTGAGCCATCTCTCCAACACCCTCTGGCTTTTCTTCTCTTTTTAAAAAAAAATACTTTAAAGAATATTTATTTATTTTATGTGTATGACTGTTTTACCTTGTTGTAAATGTGCAGGGTGTGCGTGTCTAATGCCCTCAGATGTCAGAAAAGGGAGTTGAGTTGGATCCCCTGGAAGGGGAGTTATGGATGGTTATGAGCCACCTTGTGGGTGCTGGGAACTGAATCCTGGTCCTCTGCAAGAGCAACAACTGCTCTTAACTGCTGAGCCCTCTCCAGGCCCCTTTACTTTTAGTTGCTGGGGTTGATTGAGGGTCAAAACTACATCTTGTTTTTTATTTTTGCATGAGCTCTTAGCATGCTGCCTGGTGGAGGGCATGATACTAGATACATTTGTCTGTTTTGAGACCGTTTCACTGTAGCCATTTCTGACCTGAAACTCACTACATAACCCTGGTTTGCCATAAATTTGTAGCAATCCTTCTGCTTCAGCTTGGGGGCTGGGATTACAGGTGTGTGCTTCCACAACTGGGTGAGCAGGGGCCTTGATGGTTGAGTAAAGGAGAGGAGACAGTAAGGCGTGGGTAGGTTCCCATCACCCTGGTGTTTGTCAGAGGAAGGAGGTTGTGTGTTCAATAAAGGTATCAAATGCTGACTGTAATAATGCAGGTTAGGCCAGCAAATGGGCACAGCCTTGGGTGGAGGCTGGGGCCAGAGGCACTGGGCTGAGGGCTGGGTAGCAGGTGACAGGAGGATCAGCCTCAGAGGACAACAGGGAGCTCAGAGTCCTTAGAAAGCCGCTGTCATTGGGTACTTTTTATAGCTACTTTCAGTCTATCCGAAAGGGACCTCTATTTTCCTTAGAAATCTTTTTTTTTTTTTTTTTCTCCCAGTCTTCTTCCAGGGGACCTGAGTTCAGTTCCTTGCACCAACACCCGCCAGCTCACAATGCCTGTAACTCCAGACCCAGGGAGTTTGGATCCTCAAAACCCAGGCAAATGCTGGAGGGGTGTGGTTCTCCTCTTGGGACTTCCTAGAAAAGACATCACAAGTGGCAGTTGCTGGGAGGGAGTCAGACTCAAGAACTGCTCAGTCGGTGGACACCAGAGGCTGTGGGAAAACAGGAGGCCATCTTCTCTCTGGGGAAGCTTGTGATTGCTAACAATGTCTAGACACCCTGGCTTCTGTGCCTGAGGAGGGCAGACGAAGGCATCAGAAACCCTGGAACTGCCATGTGGGTGCTGGGAACTGAACCTGGATCCTCTGAACAAGTAGTCAACAGTTTTTTTTTTTTTTTTTTTTTTTTTTGCTAACCCTGAACTTTAACCTTCTTGCCTGGTCCTCCCAGGGAGAAGGAATTACAGGCTCTCTGCTAAGGCCTGGCTTACACACTTACACACTCTTCTGGAACTTAGAGACACCCACCTCCAGGAAGACTTACCCCCCCCCAATGGTTGGGCACCACCCCCAGGTCCCTCAGAACTTCCTCCAGCACCTGTTATGCTGGGTCTAACAGGCCCCAGTGGCCTGGTTCCTCACTGGAAGCTAGCTCACAGGAATTCCAGCTATGACCTGATTCCCAAGCTATGTCCCAGCCTCCTGTCTAAGGTCTCCTGCCTAGTCATAAACTATGAAGGGAAGCAAAGCAAACTGGGAACATAGCTGAGCTGGATGAGTGTTTACCTAGCACACCAAGCCCTGGGCTAGAAACTGGGGCGTACTGTATATGCTAGGCATGGTAGGGACTGCCTGTAATCCCAGCACTCAAGAGGAAGAGGTAAGAAGACCAGAAATTGAAGCTATCTTTGGATACTAGAGAGCTCAAGGACAGTTGGACCTAAATGAGGTCTTGTTTTAGGAAAAAAAAAAAAAGAATTGAAAAAGAGAAAGGAAGTTCCTAGTGTCTTCCACAGTTCCCAGTGTATCCCTTCTCAGGAACATTCGCCCTGATAGAAAGGCCTGTTTTTTGTTTGTTTGTTTTGTTTTTTTTTGAGACAGGGTTTCTCTGTGTAGCTTTGGAGCCTGTCCTGGAACTTGCTCTGTAGACCAGGCTGGCCTGGAACTCACAGAGATCTGCCTGCCTCTGCCTCCCGAGTGCTTGGGATTAAAGGTGTGCGCCACCAACGCCCGGCAGAAAGGCCTGTTTTTATCCTTGGTGAGAAAGAGCTAGAATGAGGTCCTAGAGTCAGGAAGTCCTGGGAGGCAGGAGGGACATGAGGCTGAGATCCATTCTCCTACCAGCAGCAATCTGCAGTTCTCTCCAGGGACTTCAGAAGGCACGAGGAAGAAAGGAGTGCTTACTTAGCCTGGGTGAAACATGACTTTCATAAGCCAGGAACAGTGGGGCAGGTCTCTAATCCCAAATTCAAGCCTCTAATCAGAAATTCAAGGTTATCATCAGATGCATAGCAAGTTAAGACCAGCGTGGACTACTGAAGAGGAGGTTAGTTTCTTGCTGGGTAATGGATGAAAGGCACAGGCCTTTCATCCCAACAACTCAGGAAGACCCTGAGTTTGAGTCCAGGGACTACATAGCAAGTTCTAGGCCAGCCTGGATGACATTCCAAGAATTATCTTAAAAAGAAAGAAAGAGGCCAGGTATTGGTGGCACACGCCTTTAATCCTAGCACTTGGGAGGCAGAGGCAGGCAGATCTCTGTGAGTTCCAGGCCAGCCTGGTCTCCAGAGCGAGTGCCAGGATAGGCTCCAAAGCTACACAGAGAAACCCTGTCTTGAAAAACCAAAAAAAAAAAAAAAAAAAAAAAAAAAAAAAAAGAAAGAAAGAAAGGAAAAAAAAACTAACAAAAATAAAACAATCAAAAAACAAAACAAACAAACCAAAAAACCCAGTATGAAATGAAGACTGGGCTACTCGGCAGCCCTTTCTGTGGGTTGGGGAAACAGGCCGAGCAAGCAGCCTTTCTGTTGAGCAGAGGATCTGTGTGTATTCACTCCACAAGTATTTATGGAGCACCTGCAATGTGCTGGGGAAAACAGCCATGAAGTAAATATGGTGTCCTGGTGTCCTGGCTGAGAACAGAGGAGGTAACTGTGTATAGTCAGTCAGGGAATATAATGTGTTACGGAAGAAATCTGCAGGGGCTGGAGTACAGCTCAGTGGTAGCATTTGCCATGCAGGCAGAAGGTCATGAGTTTGATCCCTGCTAATTGACCATCCCCAGAGAGGTTGGGAGAGGTTGGAAGAGGTGGGAGAAGGGCTACACCCTGGGCTATGTAAGGAAGGCATTGATACTAAATTACTTTCAAAAGAAATTTTACTTTATTCTTTTCTTTTGGTTTCTTCTTCTTCTTTTTTTTTTTTCTCAAGACAGGGTTTCTCTGTGTAGCTTTGGAGCCTATGCTAGCACTTGCTCTGTAGACCAGGCTGGCCTCGAACTCACAGAGATCCTCCTGCCTCTGCCTCCTGAGTGCTGGGATTAAAGGCGTGTGCCACCAATGCCCGGCCTTTTTTTTTGGTTTCTTGAGGCAGGGTTTTTCTATGTAGCCCTGGCTGTCATGGAACTTACTCTGTAAACCAGGCTAGCTTCAAACTCAGAGATCCAGCTGCCTCTGTATCTGGAGTGTTGGGATTAAAGGCGTGTGTCTCACCACTGCCTGGCCATAAACACTATTTTTGAGGAGGAGGAGTTGAGACAGAGTCCCCTGTTCTCACAGCTGGATACTTGTGTGTACACGTGTGTTGTGAGTATATGTGTCTACTGAAGAAAGTTCAAGTTAGGAGGCCAGAGGTGGGTGTCAGGTGTCCTGCTCTGTCATGCACAGCTTATTCCCTTGAGGCAGGGTCTGTCAAGTATCTGAAGCTAGGCTTGTGGTCAAGCAAGCGCCACAATCCTCCAATCTCCACCCTGCCCTTCAGTGTGTGTGTGTGTGTGTGTGTGTGTGTTTACAAGGGGACTTTTTTAAGTGAGTGCTGGGGGATTTGAACATGGGTCATTGTGCTTGTACAGCAAGCACTCTTATACACCAAGCCTCCTCTCAGCCCATGTACAAACTCTTTGGGAGCTTGCTACTTCAGTGATCTCTGTGGACAGAATGGGGCTCCATAGTTAACAGAGAGTGTTCTAATACAGCTCATCATGCCTGATGGATAACAGAGTGTAGGGTGTGTTTTAACACACTTTCATCATGTCTAACAGATAATATAGAGTGTATTCCAACACAGTCTCATCATGCCTGACAGATAACATAGAGAGTGTTAACACAGCTTCATCAATGCCTTGCAGCCATAAAACAAGTCCCTTCTGCATTTTTTAAAGAATATTTTATGTGTACAGTATTCTGCCTGCAGGCCAGAAGAGGGCACTAGATCTCATTATCGATGGTTGTGAGCCACCATGGGTTGCTGGGAATTGAACTTAGGTCCTCTGGAAGAGCAGCCAGTGCTCTTAACCGCAGAACCATCTCTCCAGCTCCCCCCTCCCCCCATTCTGCATTCTTGTTTTCTCCTATAGACCTGTTCTACCCCAGCATCTTTGGATTCTCTTTCCCAGCCTGTAGCCATCTTCTCAACAAATCCTATCAATCCATTTGGACTTAGATCTAGATACCTTATCACCCTGGGCCTCCACCTCCACTCCAGGCTTTACTCTCATCCCTATGCCTTGCTATTCTACTGCAGAGCAGCTCCTGGCTGGTCTGCCCTATCCCACCCTACTCCCTCTACGAACAACCTTCTGCCAAGACACCTAAAGGGGACTTTGGTGTTTTGGTTTTTGAGACAGGAACTCACTGTGTAGCTTTGGCTGGCTGGCCTGGAACTCATTTTGTAGACCAGGAGATGGATTCACAGAGATCCTAATTGCTGGGATTAAAGACCTGTGACAAACATCACACCTGTCCTATTGTTTATTTGTTTGGAGACAGGGTCTCTTGGATCCACCAGCCTCTGCCACTGGATTAAAAGCACGTACCACCATCACCCAGACACCTTGAATTCTTAGTTCTTCAATTTTCAGCATTTAGGGGAATTTATGGAATGGAGTAATGGTGGTTTGAGGTGTGGGGAGAGGTGATGGTAGGGAAGGAAAACTAAGGTAACCTCTGGTCTACAAAGCAGAAACCGACTTCACTGCTCTTGTAGGAAGTGTGCTGCCTTTCGAGTGACCTAAGAGTGGAGGTTTGGGCCAGCTGAAGTCAAAAGGTCACCTGCAGGACACCCTCCCAGGCACAGGTCGGGGGTCAAGGGTGTCAGTCTGCCTGAGCTATCTTCAAGTTCCTGAAAACAACAACAACAACAACAACAACAACAACAACAAAAACAACTTAGGCAACTGTTATTGTTATGACCTACATTGTTATGTAGGTCAGAGGTGATATCACAGCAGACCTAGCAGGGACAATGCTCCACTGAGCTTGGTGTCCTCTAAAACCAGTGAGGAGAGAGTGCGTGCGTGCGTGCGTGCGTGCGTGCGTGCGTGCGTGCGTGCGTGCGTGCGTGCGTGCGTGCGTGCGTGCGTGCGTGCGTGCGTGCGTGCGTGCGTGTGTGTGTGTGTGTGTGTGCGCGTGCGTGCGTGCGCGCGGGCATGTGCGAGCAGATGTCCTCACAGCTTCAGCTGCTGGTGGGGAGCAAGTGATCCCGACATAGGTGGTTAAAACTATTCACTGTTAGTGTGCCCTAGTTCCTGTGAGAACTCAGAGTTTGTCACCTGAGATGACTGGAGGAGGAAGTGCCTCCAAGGCCACTTGTGGGTTATTGGTAGGATCCAGTTACTTGGGGGACATTAGTTCCCAGCCAAATAAATGTCTCTGTAGGGACTTTCCCAACAGGGATGCTGGCTTCTTGGTACCAGCCACATTGAAATCTTTATGGTATTAAAAAGTGTTTTTTTAGCCGGGCGTTGGTGGCGCCCTTTAATCCCAGCACTCGGGAGGCAGAGGCAGGCAGATCTCTGTGAGTTCGAGGCCACCCTGGTCTACAGAGAGAGTTCCAGGACAACCTCCAAAGCAGCACAGAGTGGTGAGATAGCTTGGGTAAAGGCACTTGCTGCCAAGCATGACAACTGAGTTTGAACCCTGGATCTCACATGGTAGAAGGAGAAAATGGATTTCCATGAGTTGTCCTCTGAGTTCTGCATGTGCTCCATGGCGCACCAGCCCCTTCTAACAAATAAACATAATGAGCAGGTTTCTCTTTTTTCGGGGGTGGGGGGGGCTGAGACAGGGTTTCTCTGTGTAGCTTTGGAGCCTGTCCTGGAACTTGCTTGGTAGACCAGGCTGGCCTCAAACTCAGAGATCTGCCTGCCTCTACTTTCTGAGTGCTGGGATTAAGGATGTGTACCACTGCCTGGCTTAATAGTAACAATTTTAAATAGACTTTAAAATTTTAAAGTTACATTTATTTTTATTTATCTTTTAAAATTTATTTTAACTTTATTTTATGTGCATTTGTGTGAAGGTGTCAGATCCTCAGGAACTGGAGTTTCAGACAGCTGTGAGCTGCCATGTGGTTGCTGGTAATTGAACCTGGGTCCTTTGGAAGAACAGCCAGTGCTCTTAACCACTGAGCCATCTCTCCAGCCCCTATTTATTTATTTTTAAAGATATATTTGTTATGGATAGTATTCTGCCTGCATGTATTCCTAAGCACCAGAATAGGGAACCAGATCTCATTATAGATGGTTTTGAGTCACCATGTGGTTGCTGGGAACTCTGAGCCTCTGGAAAAGTAGCCAGTGCTCATAACCTCTGAGCCATCTCTCCAGTCCTTAAATTACATTTATATATGTGTGTGTGTGGGCTGCAGAGCCAGGCGAGTGTGGAAGTCAGAGGACAACCTGTGGGAATTGATTCTCTCCTCTGGCCCTCACCATCTCTTTGTAACTTCATCTTGGAAGCAACATCTTATCCCTTTGCTGGGCTGTTTGTTCAAAGGGCATAAGCACTGACGGGCTCATTCTGAGCTCTGTGAGGAGGGCTACCCCTCAGGGAAGCAGTTGCAGAAACAAACTGGATTTCAGAGAGGTCAAAACTGGAACCATGTGTGGGGCTCATCGGTGCGGTGCAGAGGGAAGTCCAGGGGAGGGCGAGACTGAGCCCTGGAATTTGGAGCCGGGCCGCGGAGGAGAGGTTTTTGGGAAGGTAGAAATGGAGACACCTGTTGGCAGGGGAGGATGTAGCTACCTGTCACAGACCCTCCGAGAGGGGGTGATGATGGGAAAGTCAGGATTAGACAAGGACGGGCTACCCTAACAGAAGCAACCTTGGCAGAAGGAGGTGTGAAGGTTGGGCCAGAGGGTAACAGTGGAGAACAGAGAGCAGGAGGTGGAGGCAACTGTGCCTTCCTTTGGGGGTTTTGGTATTTTTAGGCGCTCGGAGTTGTGTATAGTGCTTTAGAGCTCCCTACACCAAGCACTTTCTTTCTTCTCTGAAAAATCGAAAGTGTGTATTTATTGTTATTATTACTGTGTGTGCCGGTGCCTGGGAGCCATGGTGTGCGTGAATACATACTGTTATTATTACTGTGTCTCTGTGTGTACTGGTGCATCGGAGCCATGGTTTGCATGTGGACATCAGAGGGTTGAGGCTCTTTCCTTGATGGTAGGCGATGTTCAGGCTCCAGGAGGCATCAGATGCTTGTAGACTGTAGAACCAACTTGCCAGCTCCCAGCCCAGCTCTAGTTACTTTCGTTTTGTGATAGAGTCTCGCTAAGGTGCTGGGGTTAATTTTGACTTCTCATTCTAGCCCAGGCAGGTATGGAGTTTTTTGATCCTCCTGCCTCAGTGTCCTCAGCAGGTCGGATGGCCCAGCTCAAGTATCTCTTAGTTGAGCTTATTCCTGGAACTTTCATGGCTTCCTTTCTTTGGTTTTCCAGTTCCCAATTCAGCGGAAGACACTAGGGTAGGTGGTTAGATCCCTGGCAGCAGGTTTCAATCCCACTTGAAGAATCTGGATTTGGTCAACCATACTAACTGGAAACTTGTCACCGACTGCCATCTAGTGGTTGTTTGGAGAACTGCCCCAGGTCCAAATTCATTTATTTTTATTTGCCTTACTGTTTTGCATGCATGTATGTTGTGTGAGGGTGTTAGATCTTGGAGTTACAGACAGATGTTAGCTGCTATGTGGGTGCTGGGAATTGAACCCTGGTCCTCTGGAAGAACAGTCAGTGCTCTTAACTGCTGAGCCATTTCTCCGATGTTCTGGGTTCAGTGAGTCACAGCAGTCAGGCTGCTCAGGCTTGGGAGGAGTGTGGTCCAGGCGGACAGTGTTGGGGTCTGGGGAAATGGCTCGGTGGGTAAGGGCTTCACAAGCATGTGAAGCTGAGTTCAGATCATAGTATCCAGCCTGGAGGATATTGTGCACCTGCAATACCAGTCCTGGGGTCAAGACAGGAGGCTTTGTTGGCCAACAGTTTGATTGGCCAAGAAACAGCAAGCCCAGGTTCATTGAGAGGGCCGTCTGGAGGGCAGATAAGGAGGAGAGTGACGTCTGCCATCTACCTCTGGTCTCCATGCACGCGCACCCCCACCACGACTAACGCTTCTTCCTCACTCCCAAAGGTTTATTTTATTTTTTGAGACAGGGTTTCATTATGTAGACTGCAGGTCTGTAGACCAGGTTAGCTTCCAACTCACAGAGATTGGCCTGTCTCAGCCTCCCAAGTGCTGGGACAGAGGGTGAACCCCAGCGCACCCAGCTTCTAGCTTTTCCATTGTTGCGGCCCCCCCCCCCCCGTACAGGGTCTCATGGCCTCAAGCAGCCCAGGCTGGCCTGAAATGAGATATGTAGATGGGGATTATCTTGAACTCCTGACCCCCCTTTGCCAGTTGTTGTGATTCCAGGCTGATACCGACACCATGCCTTTGGTCACTAGTGAAGGCACTGGGCAGAATGTAAGCGGATACTGTGGAAAGGTAAGCCTGTTGTCTCACTCTGCGTCAGGGCTACTGCATGCTAGGGGTTCAGAAGGGTGTGGAAGGGACTGGATAGCATTTACTGCATTGCCTTCAGGAGGTCAGACAGTGTGACCTAAGGAAGTCCTGTTTTTATTATGTGACCTGTAAGCATCATTCACTCCCTCTCTGCAGCCTTTGTGTCATCAAACCATAAAAACCATGGGTATACGGCTGTAACGTGTCGCTCGAATGTAAAACACATGCCCGGAAGGTGGCTCTTCCCTGACGATAGGAGCACACCAGTTCTCAGCAGCGAGCTTTAAAGTAGGGTTCTTTAGGAGCCTGGAGAGGTGTCTCAGAGGTTAAGAGCGTGTGCTGTTACTGCCTAGGACCTGGGTTGGGTTCCCAGCACCCCACCCCACCCTGGGTTGCAACCACCTGTAATGCAGCTCCCGAGACTCCCATGGCCTCTTTCCTGGGAATGTGCACCCATGTACACACAACCACACTCTCACACACATGCGGACCCATAATTAAAAGATTAAAAACAAATCTTTAACATAGGGTGAGGTGGCACCTTCAGTCTTAACACTCAGGAGGCAGAGGTGGGTGGATCTCTGTGAGTTTCAGGCCAGCCTGACTGACATAGTAAGTTCCAGCCTAGCTAGTGCTACATAGTCAGACCCTGATTCAATGAACCTTTTTCTTTTCTTTTGTTTTTTTTTTTTTTTAATGGCTCTTTGGGCTAGGGATATAATCAGTAGAGTGTTTTTCTTTTTATTTCCTTTTCTTTAATGATTTATTTATTTTTACTTTGTGTGCATTGGTGTTGGACCTGCATGCATGTCTGTGCTGGGAATTGAACCCAGGTCCTCTGGGAGAGCAGCCAATGCTCTTAATCACTGAGCCTTCTCTCCATCCCCAGTAAAGTGCTTTTCTAGCATGAATAAAACCCTGTCTGATCCCCAGCACTGTATAAACGGGATATGACATCTGTTGTCCTTCTGTGATCCTGGCATCCGGAGTGAGGAAGATCAGAAAGTCTGGGTTGTCCTAGGCTAATCGAGAGTTGGAGGCCAACCTGGGATAAAAGGTAGAGATAAGGCCTGGGGAATGGCACGGTGGGTGAAGTGCTTGCCTCAAAAGCATGGAGACCTGCATTTGGATCCACGTGAGCCACAGAAATCCAGGCTTGTAGCAAGCACGAAACTGTAAACATCTGTAATCCCAGTGCTCTTACAGTAAGCTGTGAGGTAGAGACAGGACGATCCTGGAAGCCCACAGTGGCTGCAACAAGGAAGACAAGGCCTCACCTCAAACAGGGTGGAAGCTGAGGACTGGCTTCCTCACCATGGCACCTCACATGCAAGGATGTGCACAGTCACAAGGGCTGGGATTAAAGGCATGCACTACCACTGTCCAGCTTAAAATACATCTTTAAAAACGATTTGACAAAAAAGCCTGGCTGTGCTGGCACACTATGTTAATCCTAGAGAGGCAGAGACAGGAATATCTCTGTGAGTTTGAGGCCAGCCTGGTCTACATGTTGAGTTCCAGGGCTAAATAATAAGACCCCCTCCCCCCCAAAAAAAACCGATAAAAATGAAATATTTTTTGAAAGTGTTAAAAATAGGTACCAACAAGATAGTCAACACAAAGGTAACAAGTATACAAATATATCATTAGGTAACCAATCCTAAAACAGGCTGCATCCCCCCCACTCCCCGCCCCTTGCACATAAATCAAAAACCCTAAAAAGACCAGGGAGGGAGGGCTCTGCCATGGACCTTCCTGGTTCAGTTTGTTTTGCGGTACAAAGAGCCCAGCCCGACAGGTGGCCATGAGTCCACTGTGCTGACGGAGGAGCGCCTGCGGCGGCCGGCTATGCTCACAGTCTTGGGGTCCTTGTAGAGCGAGTAGCCGTGCTTGACAATGAAGGGCAGCGGGGTAAAATGCAGGAGCATGCGGGAGATTTGCAGGACCAAGTACAGGTTGCCCAGCTCCTTGAACTGCTCCTTGATGGTGCCGTAGATGAGCAGGATCATGGTGAAGCTGAAGAGCTCGTAGATGATGATCCACAGGGTGTAGACTATCAGCCCCATGAACATGTTCTTGTCCAGGCAGAAGAGGAAGAAGCAGCTGATAGCGACGGTGGTGATACACAGGCCTATGCTGATGTTGTTCCTGTAGACCACAGCCCAGGAGGACACCTCCGAGTCTGTGTCCAGGTAGATGCTGTATTTGTCTTCGAAGCCAATGTGTGTTATTTGATTCAGTTCAAAGATGAAGAACTGGATGGTGTTGAGGATAGAGAAGATGCCTGCCATGGTGGATATCATCTTGGCATTCATTGTGTACCCAACTCACCAGGGTTGGTCCTGGAAGGAAAAATCAGGGATAAAACATGACAAGGGGCAGAGCTAGCCCAAGACCAGCTCCCCAAATCGTTAGATGTAATTAGTGGGTCAATGAGCAAAGATGAGCTGTAGACAGAGTTTTCTTTGGGCTGCCATCTCATGAAAAAATGACAGGGAGGCTTACAGTTAAAGGCTTGTCCCACCAGCTCTTACAACTTAGATTAGTGCATTTATATCAGTCTACATTTTGCCTTGTGGCTTTTTATCTCTCTTCCATCTTGCACATCCTGTTTCCTCTCTGTGTCCTCTGACGTCTCTCCTCTCCTTCTCTCTCTACCCAGAAGTCTCTTTTTACCCAGAAGTCCCACCTACCCTCTTCCTGCCTAGCTATTGGCCATTCAGCTCTTTATTAAACCAATCAGAAGGCACCATGGCAAAGACAGATCTTCACAGTGTATAAAAAGGTTATTTCACAACCATGATCCGTGGAAAGGCAGGCTAAGAGTCTGAGCTGTGGACTCACCTAAGCAGCTGGAACCATGTTGTTGGGACATGGAATAGGATTTCTTTCACTGTGAAGAGACACCATGACCACATCTCTTAGGAAGACATGTGTTATAAAGGACAACATTTAATTGAAGTGGCTCATGTGCAGTTTCAGAGGTTTAGTCCATTATCACTGTGGCAGGGAGCACAGCATCGTGGAGGCAGGTATGGTGCTGGCTACATGTAGATCAGAAGGCAACAGGAAATCAACTGTGACACCGGGAGTAGCTTGAGTATAGGAGAAATCAAGGCCCACCCCCACAGTGACACACTTCCTCCAACAAGACCACACCTCCTCCAAAGAAGACACACCTCCTAATAGTGCCACTGGCTTTGGAGGCC
Organism: Cricetulus griseus; assembly: GCF_003668045.3. NCBI lineage: Eukaryota > Metazoa > Chordata > Mammalia > Rodentia > Cricetidae > Cricetulus > Cricetulus griseus. The sequence continues at coordinate 257,993,542 of NW_023276806.1, forward strand.
ATTTTCTTTCAAATCATTACACATACCTTATCCAACAAGGTCATTACACAGTGATCTCAGTGAGAATGACCCCCATGGGCTCATATGTTTGAAGAGTTGGTCCCTAGTTGGTGGAACTGTTTGGAAAAAGATTAGGAGATGTGGACTCCATGCCCAGCACTATACAAGCCTCCTGGTAATCTTAGCACCTAATAGGTAGACACAGGGAGACCTTAAGTTCAAGGGCATTCTTCATTATATAGCAAGTTTGAAGCTGGTATGGGAGACCTGAGACCCTGTCATTCCCTAGAAGGGAGACAAGAGACCCTGTTATTCCCTGGTACCCACTTCACTAGACTGTTATTCCAGTTACAATTTTTTTTTTTTTTTGAGACAGGGTTTCTCTGTGTAACAACTTTGGCTGTCTTGTGACTCAATTTGTAGACTAGGCTGGCTTTGAACTCACAGAGATCTGTTTCTGCCTCCCAACCTGGGACACTTGCCTAGTATTGGGGAGGCTTTGAGTTTAACCCTTATTACTGTACCACTTCCCCACTGCCCCCCTTCCACTCCCACACCCAACTTCCAGCTGATTTTGTAGTTTGTATGTACACTCATGTGCTGGCTAGTTTTATGATGCGATACAAGCTAGAGTCACTGGAAAGGAGGGCGCCTCATTTGAGACATTGCCTCTGTAAGATTGGGCTGTAGGCAAGCCTGTAGGGTATTTTCTTAATTAGCAATTGAGGGGGAGGGCAGCCCATGCGGGGGTGAGATTATTCTGGGCTGGTGGTCCTGGGTTCTGTCATAAAGCAGGCTGAACAAGCCATGAGGAGCAAGTCAGTAAGCAGCACCCCTCTATGGGCTCTCTATCAGCTCCTGCCTCCAGGTTCCCGCCCTGCTTGAGTTTCTGTCCTGACTTCCTTTGATGATGACAGTGGTGTGGAAGTGTAAGCCAAATCAATTGCATTGATCATGCTGTTGCATCACAGCAACAGAAATCCTAACTGAGACATCACACATGGACTATGTTCTATCTGCATGCTTGTCCCGTCTAAAACTCAAGCTAAATTTGTCATTGTGACAGGATTGAGGGTAGTTGGGACCTTTAAGAGGCATAATGGCACATGTCTTTAATCCCTCAGGAGGCAGAAGCCTGCGTATTTCTGAGTTCAAGGCCAGCCTGGTCTACAGAGTGAGTTCCAGGACATCCAGAGCTACATAGAGAAACCCTGTCTCAAAAAAAAAAAAAGAAAAGAAAAAAGGCACTAATGTGGGCAATTTCAATCCTTAACAGGCCCACAAAATTTATAGTCTGACTCTAGTGACTCATGACATCACATACACGTAGCCATTCCAAAAAGAAGGAAGTCACACTGTAAAACTTATACTTCAGGAAAACAATAAAATGTGTGCAGTCACGAAGACAGGCACCTCACCCAGGCTCTCCACCCAGAAATACCTAGCTGTTTTTAACTGCCACCAACAGAGTTTTCCTGTCTTCCCAGTAGAGCAGTCCTTGCTCTGGGAACACAACTGTTGTGCTTTGTACAGCCCATTTCAAGAAATTCTCCATGTCTGTCCCAGAGTCTGGTAAATTCTTTTACCACCCATGTACCTGGCCTTGCTGGGGTCACCCATACACCTGGTCTTCTTGTGGTCTCCAAAGACAACTACCATACCTGGTAGTTTCCTCTTCATTTTGTTTGTTTGTTTTTGTTTTTGTTTTTTTGAGACAGGGTTTCTCTGTGTAGCTTTGGAGGCTGTTCTGGCACTCGCTCTGGAGACCAGGCTGGCCTCGAACTCACAGAGATCTGCCTGCCTCTGCCTCCCGAGTGCTGGGATTAAAGGCGTGCACCACCAACGCCCCGCTTCCTCTTCATTTTTAAAACCTGTTTTGGGGGCTGGAGAGATGGCTCAGAGGATAAGAGCACTGACTGTTCTTCCAGAGGTCCTGAGTTTAATTCCCAGCAACCACACGGTGGCTAACAACCATCTGTAATGAGATCTGGTGCCCTCTTCTGGTGTGCAGATATACATGGAAGCAGAATGTTGTATACATAATAAATAAATAAAATCTTTTAAAAAAAAGCAAAACCTGTTTTGGGTTAGGTGTGGTGGCGAACGCCTTTAATCCCAACACTCAGGAGGCAGAGGCAAGGGAATTTCTGAGATCCAGGCCAGCCTGGTCTACAGAGTGAGTTCCAGGAAGCCAGAGCGACACAGAGAAACCTGTCTCAAAAACAAAAAACAAAAAAACCCACTGGGCGTTGGTGGCTCATGCCTTTAATCCCAGCACTTGGGAGGCTGAGGCAGGCAGATCTCTGTAAGTTGGAGACCAGCCTGGTCTACAAGAGCTAGTTCCAGGACAGCCTCCAAAGCTACAGAGAAACCCTGTCTCGAAAAACCAAAACCAAACCAAAACAAACCAAAACAAAAACCCCAAAACAAAACAAAACAAAAACTAAGCAAATAAAAAAATTGTTTTAGGCCTGATGTGGTGGCACATTCCTTTAATCCCAGCACTATGGAGGCAGAGGCAGGGGGACCTTTGTGAGTTTGAGGCCAGCCTGGTTTACATAGTGAGTTCCAGGCCAGTGAAGGATGCATAATGAAATTCTGTCTCCAAACAAAAATTATCTGTGTCAGTATGTGTGTATGCATATATGCACACATGTGTGCAGTACCCACAGTGGCCAGCAGGAGGCATTAGATCCCATGGGAACTGGGGCTACAGGCAGTTGTGAGGTGCCTGATGCGGGTGCTGGGAATTAAACTCTGGTCTCCTGCAAGAATAGCAAGCATTCTTAATCAGTGCATCATCTCTCCAGCCCTCTTTTACTTATCTTTTTGTGTGTGTGTGTGTGTGTGTGTGTGTGTGTGTGTGTGTGTGGTGGGGCCAGACCACTCGCACAGTGCACACGTGCAGGTCAGACAACAGTGCTCTGGGAGTCAGCTCCCTGTGCACCTTGACTGTGGGTTCTCAGGCTTGGTGGCAAGTGCATTTACTCACTGAACCATCATTCACGGCAAATAGCATAGCAACAGGCATAGTAACAAGTTTAACAGATCCCTTTTGATTGGGCAGGTGCCTTTGACAATTTTTCCCCCCCAAGATAGGGTTTTTCTGTATCTCCCTGGCTGTCCTGGAACAGGCTCTGTAGACTAGGCTGGCCTCAAACTCACAGAGATATTCCTGCCTCTGCCTCCAGAGTGCTGGGATTAAAGGCGTGTGCCACCACTGCCCAGCTCAGCCCCCAGTTTTTATTTTTAAAGATTTATATTCCTTTTATATGTGTGTGGTGGTTTGAATAAGAATGGCTCCCATAGGCTCTTTTACTTGAATGCTTGGTTCTCAGGGAAAGGATTAGAAAGATTAGGAGGTGTGGCCTTGCTGGAGGAAGTGAGTCACTGTGGGGTGGGGGCTTTAAGGTTTCAAAAGCCTATGCCTGGCCCAGGTTCTCTCTCTGCCCATTACCTTTGGATTAGGATGTAAAGTTCTCAGCTACTTCTTCAGCACCATGGGAGCTGCCATGATGATAATGGAGTAAATCTCTGAAACTTGCAAGCCAGCTGCCTCCCCCGCCCCACCTCCCCGCCTCCCTGCCTCCCTGCTGTTAAATGCTTTCTTTTGTAAGAGTTGCTTTGGTCATGGTGTCTCTCCACAGCAATAGAACAGTGACTAAGATGGTGGGTGACTGTTCGCATGTACCTGTGTGCACTGTGTGTGTGTGTGTGTGTGTGTGTGTGTGTGTGTGTGTGTGTGTGTGTGTGCAGTGCCTGTGCAGACCAGAAGAGGGCACTGGATCCCCTAGAACTGGAGTTACAGACAGTTGTGAGCTGCTGTGTAGGTTCTGGGAACCTAACCCAGGTCCTCTGGGAGGGCAGCTGGTGCTCTTCACTGCAGTCATCTCTCTAGCCCCTTTGACCACTTCTTGTCAAACTGTTTGTTGGAGGTAACACTCAAGAGAGAAACTAAAGAATGCTTTTTTTTCTCATTTTATTTTTGTACTCATTTGGACTATAACAGGAGACATAGCTAGGGGTTGAGGCTAAAGAAGATAAGGCATAGCAAAAGCAGCCCTCCCCCTCCAAGAAAGGTAGACTGGGGGACTGAGACTACCCTGAAAACCTCCACGATGGAAAATGGCCACCTTTAATTATTATGGTGGATAAAGGTTATAATCTTTGATTTCCGCCGTGGAGCGTCTCCGGCTCCCAAAGAGATACGCCTATGGTAAGAGATTATGTTGCCCTGTTTTTTACTCTGGTAGATGATTTGGGCATGGGTAACGACAAAGTACAGACAGAGGCTGTGTAGGGATGCACGGGACACCCAGCCGAACCAGCGCATGGCTCTGACCAGCGCCACGCTGAACTCATTGGTGAAGATCTGAACAGCCAGGTTGATGGACTCATAGGTGAAGATCCAGATGGTGTAGCTCATGAGACCCCCGTAAATCTGGGCATACACAGAATACAGGAGGAAGCAGCTGACCGCCATGGTGACGAGGGACAGGAGGAGAACGATTTTGAAGCTCCAGCAGATGATGAAGTGGCTCACCACGTTGGTGAACTGACTCTGGAGGTTATCCGTGCAGTTGCTGTTCTCGAGATGCTTCCTTTCAAAGATGAGGTGCATGTGGGTGGCCATGATGGAAAAGACCCCTGACAGCACTGTGCCCATCTTGGCTGTCAGCCCAAACCAGTTCTGCTGCTTCATGCCAGTGCCTCCTGTGGAGACAAGCAACCCAGCAGGGACTCAGATCCTGTCCATGCAGGAAGTACCAGGCTCTCGGCCTCCATCTCCATCTCCATCCCCCTGGGAAACAGAGAGAAAGAGGGAAATGGGAAATAATAGCTTTGGCTGGCAAAAGATGTTGAGCTTTCCTGGGGATGAGGGGTGGGGAGGAGGGCTGGATGGCTCCTTGTAGGTAGAGGGCTTGCAGAGGACCTGAGTTCATTGTAAAACCTCCACAGTGGTCTGTTTCTGTAATTCAGGCCCCTGGGTTGGGAGAGGGACAGAGTTCGCTGGCCAGCCAGCCTAGGCAAAGCAGAGAGTTCAGTGAGGGAACCCATTTCTAAGTCACAGAGCAGGACACCTGATGTTCTCTACAGCCTGAAGCCTGGCTCCTCAAACGCTGCAGAAAAGCAAGTCAAGCATGATGTCTTGTGTCCCACAGTGACCATCGCAGCATTCTACTCTTCAGAGGCCAGCTGCCAGGCTGGGCCATAGATGGGGAGGAAAATTCCATTCTCCTGTCGGGGAGGCTTCTGTCAGTGTGCAGGGAATTCTTTAAAGCTGAGTTCTCAGGATCCAAACCCAACCTGGCCAAATCGTCCAGAGAAACAAAAGCCACCACAGCAAGGAAACAGTCACAATGGATTGACAGGCCCTGCCTTTCCCGATTGTCCTCCTTGCTGACACCAAGGGCTCTGTGTGCATCAAGTCTGCTATGTCAAAGTCTTTATTGGTCTGTCTCTCCCTGAGTGTGCCTGATGTTAATAACTGACAACACAAATACACACAGATACACACACACAAACACATACACACAAATGCAAATACACAAACACACACAACACACACAGACACCCATACACAAACACACACAACAGACACACACACAAACACATACAAAAACACACAATAGACACACACATACAAACACATACAAAACACATACACATATACACACACACATATGTAAACACAAATACAAATACACACATACAAATATAAACACACACACAAACACACATGTTTTGTAGAAAAGGTAAGAGCTCACACAGCCAGTAAAACAGCTAGGGCCACATACAGTGCCATTAGGAATCATGGTGTAACAGTGTGAACAGTTAGTAACCAGACAACAGAAATCAATTAAAATGCAACAGTAAAGCTGGGGACCTGGTTCAGTCAACACAGTGTTTGCCTGGCACACATGAAATCTAAGGTTCCATCCCCAGTACTGCATCAAACCACGGTGCAGTCGGAAACCCAGAGCCTTGGAGATGGAGGCAGGAGGACCAGGAGTTCAAGGTCATCTTTGGTGGCACAGTGACTTAAAGGACAGTTTGAGTTACAGGAAAACCTGCCTCAAAAAAGAGAAAAAAAAATGTAGGAGCCACTTCAGTAAAGAATGGGCTCAGGGCTGGAGAGATGGCTCAGTGGTTAAGAGCACTGGCTGCTCTTCCAGAGGACCTGGGTTCCATTCCCAGCAACCACATGGTGGCTCACAACTGCCTGTAACTCCAGTTACAGGGTATTCTGGCACCCTCACACAAACATTCATATGGTCAAGACCCCATGTACATAAAATAAATTAATTAAAAATGAAAAGGATGAGCGGACGATGAGGCATGGTGGGAACAGTGCTCGCTGCCAAGCGTGGCCACCTGAATTTGACCCCAGACTATATGTAATATATATATTACTATATGTAATGAACTGACTCCACAGAGTTATCCTCTGACCACACGGGCCATGGCACATGTGCCCCCCCATTATACAGCATAACAATAATTAATACAAATATAAAGGAAGGAATAAATTGCCCACATAGTCCCACAGTGAGGATGCTAGAATACTTGTCAAAATCAACCTGGTGGTCACACACTACAGTATGGTTGAGTCTTAGCCTGATATCCAGGACCCATAGGGTGGAAGGAGAAAACTGACTGGGAATTTGTCCTCTGATAGTTTCCACAAGACTTCCATGGCACATGTGTGCACACACATGCACATGGAATGAATAAAAATGATAAATTAAGAAAAACCCATTCATAGACAACCGTGTGAGGTCTCCTCGAGGACTAAATGAGCAAGTACATTTGAAAGACTCGGGAAGATTTTGCACTCGGGGAACACGGAGCTGCTCACGGCTCTTCTGTCTTCGCACCAAGGGCAGCTCCCGTACACTCTGCACATTAACTACTGTTTGTTAAGCTTTGCACAGAGACAGGACACCAGTTGGTGTCCTTTTTCCTGCCCAGCTCCCCCTTTGCTAAGAAAGTCTGGTTGTGTTCAGGATGGCAAGAAGCCCAGATCCAGGCAAAATACTTGCCTTCCCAAACATTGCCTTGAAGAAAGGCTACCCGTGGACACAGTTCTAGGAGATGAGACACACATGGAAGAGGGCTGGGCACTCTGCCAACATTTTCTTTCTGAATTTTCTCTCTTTTTTTCAAGACTTATTTTAGTGCGTGCGTGCGTGCATGCGTGCGTGCGTGCGTGCGTGCGTGCGTGCGTGTGTGTGTGTGTGTGTGTGTGTGTGTGTGTGTGTGTGTGTGTGTGTGGTGCCCATGCTGTTAAGAGGAGGGCATCAGATCCCTATGTAGACCATGCTGACTTGGAGCTCACAGAGATCTGCCTGCCTCTGCTTCCTGAATGCCAGAGTTAAAGGTGTGTGCTATTAAGGATGGTCTAAGTGCATCTTATTTATTTTTGAGACAGGTTCTCACTAAATAGTCCTGGTGTCCTGGAGCTCACTATATAGATTAGGCTAGCCTTAAATGCACCGAAATCCTCCTGCCTCCAAAGTGCTGGGATTAAAGGCATGTGCCATTATGCCTGACCTAAGACTGCATTTTAAAAAGTATCCATCTAGGCCAGGCTGTGGTGGTGATGCATGCCTTTAGTCTCTGGGAGTTTGAGGCCAGGGACCTTGGCTCTCCTTTTCTGGATTAAGGGCTGCCTTAGTCTCCTCGTGCCACAGCAGTGGGCTTTCCTGGAGAGTAACTGTTAGCACCAGCAGAGAAGCAGCAGTGTCCTTCTTTCTTTCTTTCTTTCTCTTTCTTTCTTTCTTTCTTTCTTTCTTTTTTCTTCCTTCCTTCCTTCCTTCCTTTCTTTCTTTCTTTCTTGCTCTCTCTCTCCCTTCCTTCCTTCCTTCCTTCCTACCTTCCTTCCTTCCTTCCTTCCTTCCTTTCCTTTCCTTCCTTTTTTATTATTTTTCTTTTTCTCTGTGGCTTTGGAGCCTGTCCTGGAACTAGCTCTTGTAGACTAGGCTGGTCTTGAACTCACAGAGATCTACCTGCCTCCTGGGTGCTGGGATTAAAGGCATGTGCCACCACCACCCTACTCTTTCTTTCTTAAATTTTATGTGTATGAGTGTTTGCATGCTTGTATGTGTATGAGTTTTTGTCTGCATGCATGTATGTGCACCATGTGCATGCAGTGCCCATGGGAGCCAGAAGAGGGCGTCGGTTGGAGCCTGAGGTGTGGTGATCTATTATTTATGATTTAATAAAGCTGGCCTGAGGGTTCAGAATGCAAAGCTAGCCACACATCATAGAGGCCAGGCAGTGGTGGCACACACCTTTAATCCCAGGACTTGGGAGATAGAGATAGATCTCTGTTAGTTCAAAGCCACACTGAGCAACATAAAATTGATCCAGTCTAAAAGAGAAACAGAGCTCACACAAAGGTGATCTCAGCACTTGGGATGACATGCCTTTAATCCCAGCAATAGAGAAGTATATAAGGAAGAAGCAAAGTCACTCTTAGGCAATTAGTCTCTAGCCACATTGAGGAGAGCATAGCAGTCTGAGTGAATCTGAGGAGCAGTGAAGTTGGGAGCAGTCTGGGATTGCAGTCTGAGGCCTGGTGGAGAGTGGTGCAGTCTACATGCTGCCTCTGAGGATTGTATTCTGAAGATTCGTGGAGACAGGATCACCCATTTTGGTCTGAGGTAGAGGTGAGAGCTATGGCTGGATACTTTGTTATTCTAATCTTCAGCTTGAAGCTTGGGCCCCACTGTCTGGCTCTGGGTTTTTATTACTCATGCTATCCTGAGGAACTGGAGTTACAGGCAGTTGTGAGCAGCAGGGGCTCTTACACAGAGCCATCTGCCCAGCGTGGTCCCACTTCTTATAGGCCCACTGGAGGCTGAGGCCTTGGGTTGACTTCTCAGCCAAGCAGCCAGCGTTCAACACGGAGAGGGGAGGGAAGGGGAGGGGAGGGCAGGGCATGCTACATCTACCCTTCGCAGCAGGAAAGCCAGGCTACCCTTCTCCCTTCTCCTTTTGCTCTTCCAGGCAACAGTCCTGCTCACCCACAGATCTGAATCTCTCCCTTCAGATTTTCCAAAACAAAAGTCCTTTAGGCCTGCAATGGAAGCAGGGTGATCGTCTCCAGCACACAAAGACAACTTGTGTGTGGTGCTTTGGTAGTGAACCAGCAGACAGGGGAACCACACCCCACCGGGAAACGAGCAAACACAGACACAGATGACACAGTTTCATATGCAGTCCTCAAGGTCAGCTCCATCCATCACCCCAGGGCCGGCTCTACGCATTCCTCTCCATGTATCTAAGTGTCTCTTTCTCAAATATCTTTTCTCCACTGGGCTTTTCCCTCCAGGTCTTTCAGATCTCCAGGGGTATCAGGGCCTCAGGTTAGCCCCCTTTCTCTGGTCACTGGCTGACTGTCACCCTGCCCCGGAAGCTCTCCTTGATGCTAATTCTTACACAGGAAGTTACACATCTCCCAGAACCCCGGCACCCTGAGCCGTAGAATTGCCATAGACAAATATTAATGCCAGGACTAAGAGCCCAGTGTGTTATTCCACCAGCAAGGATCCCTCCCTTTTGACAAAGAATACGGATTTTGTTCCATTTATGACCCATTTCCTTATATGTGGAGGTCTATGACAGCAGGTGATAACTTCACCACTGTGGCAACTGCTCCTTCCACAGACATGGCATTTACCTATCTGCACAGTTGGCCAGAATCGAGTTTACATTTCCAAGTCTGCCTTGCAACTGACAGCTCTGCTACCAAAGTTTTAAAATTATATTCTATTCATTTTGTGTTCATGTGAGTGTTGTGTGGGGGGAGTGAGCATTTGTGGGGGTAAGAGGACAACTGTGGGACCAGGCTCTCTGCTTCCAACTTTATGACGGTCCCAGGACCTTCAACCATCTTGCTTGGTTCTTAATACCTCAGTAGTCTGGGTTTACCATGAATCCATTATGACTTTGAACTCCTGATCCCTCTGCTTCCACCTCCAGTGCTGGAATCTAGGCAGGAGCCACTGAGCCTGGCTGTATGCTATCAATTTGAAAAAAAGGATTGAAAGCTGGGGACAAACTAAGGCAACTGCTCAGTTCCTCCTCCTCATCCAGATGGCTCAAATGTGCTTGTGGTGGGGAGCCACCTAGGGCCAGGTGCAGCAGCATCATAGACCACCCAGCTTGTCCCTCCCTCTCTTCCTTCCTTCCTTCCTTCCTTCCTTCCTTCCTTCCTTCCTTTCTTTCCTCCTTCCTTCCTTCCTTCCTTCCTTCCTTCCTCCCTCCCCTCCCTTTTTCCCTTCCTCCCTCCCTCCTTTCTTTCTTCTTTCTTTCTTTCTTTCTTTCTTTCTTTCTTTCTTTCTTTCCAGAGTTTCTCTGTGTAACAGCCTTGGCTTTACTGGAATTCACTTTGTAGACCAGACTGACCTCAAACTCACAGAGGTCTGCCTGCCTTGGCCTCTCGAGTGCTGGGAATAAAGGCGTGTACTGATACACCAGGCTCTATGCCTAACTTCTCAATGGAGACTTTAAAAGCCAGAAGGGTCTAGACAGATGTGCTGCAGACTCTGAGAGACCACAGATGCCAACCCAGACTACTATACCCAGCAAAACTTTCAACTACAATAGATGGAGAAAATAAGACGTTCCATGATAAAACCAAATTTAAGCAATGTCTATCTACAAATCAAGCTTTACAGAAGGGGCTAGAAGAACACTGCAACCTAAAGAGGTTAACTTGGGCGGTGAAAACACAGAGAATAAATAAACCCAGACCAGCAAATCAAAAGAGAGGAAGTGCATTGTGTGCACGTATGCACACACACACACACACACACACACACACACTATCACACACACACCACACACCACACACCACACACATACACACACACACACACACACTATCGCGCGCGCGCACACAGACACACACACACACACACACTATCACACACTATCACACACACCACACACACACACACACACCACACACAGACATCCACACACCACACACCACACACATAACACACATACACTATCACACACACATACACACACTCACTATCACACACACACACACACATACACACACAAACACACTATCGCAACAACAGAAATCACTGACAGATATCTGTTGGTCTTGAATAGGCAGACCCCCTTCAGCTCATATTCGAATGCTTGGTCATTAGGAAGTGGCAATACTTGACAGGGATTAGGACTGTGGCTTTGGAAAGCTCTCCCATGCTCAAGGGTTGGTAGAATTAATACATCAAAAATGGCTCTCCCACCCAAAGCAATCTACAGACTCAATGCAAGCCCTGTCAAATTCCAACACAATTCTTTACAGATCTTGAAAGGACAATTTTTAGTTTCATATAGAAACACACACACACACACACACACACACACACTCATATGTAGTCACACGCACACACATACACACACAACCCAGGATAGCTAAAATGATCCCAAATAATAAAAACTTCAGGATGTATCACCATCCTCAATTTAAAGTTGTACTACAGGGCTATCGCAATAAAACCAGTATGGTGTTGGCACAAAAAGATATGTTGATCCATAGAATCAAATTGAAGACCAAGACATAAGTCCACACAAGCTGGAGTCATCAGAGAGGAAGGAGCCTCAGTTGAAGAAATGCCTCCATGAGATCCAGCTGTAAGGTATTTTCTCAATTAGTGATCTATGGGGAAGGCCCAGCCCACTGTGGGTGGTATCTTCTCTGGGCTGGTCTTGGGTTCTATAAGAAAGCAGACTGAGCAAGCCACAAGGAGCAAGCCAGTAAGCAGCACACTCCATGGCCTCTGCATCAGCTCCTGCCTCCAGGTTTCTGTCCTGACTTCCTTCAGTGATGAACAGCAAATTGTAAGTGGAAGTCAAATAAACCCTTTCCTCCACAACTTGCTTTTTGGTCATGGTGTTTTGTCCCAACAGTAGAAATCCTAAGACAGACAACATCTTCAACAAATGGTGCTGGTCAAACTGATGGCTCTATGTAAACAAATCCCAATAGACCCACACATCGCTCTGTAAAACACCAAATGGATCAAAGACCTCAACACAAACCAGATACACTTAAACCGATAGAAGAGAAAGTGGGGAATTAGCCTTGGACTCGTTGGTACAGGAAAAGACTTCCTGAACAGAACATCATTAGTGCAGGCACTAAGATAAAAAATTAATAGATGAGCCGGGCGTTGGTGGCCCACGCTTTTAATCCCAGCACTTGGGAGGCAGAGGCAGGCAGATCTCTGTGAGTTCGAGGCCAGACTGGTCTCCAGAGCAAGTGCCAGGATAAAATAGGCTCCAAATGCAGAGAAACCCTGTCTCGAAAAACCAAAAAAAAAAAAAAAAAAAAAAAGAATGGATAGAGAAAATGTGATGCACACAATGCAGTGTGACTCAGCTGTTAAAAAGATAAAATTCACAGGTAAATGGATGAAACTAGAGAAAAACTCATCACTAGTGAGTTATCCCAGAACAAGAAAGAGAGATATGGGATGTATTTATAAGTGGAATTAGCTATTAAGCCCATGATTACCAAGCTACAATTCATAGAACCACGAGAGGGGGGGTGGGGAGGCAAATAGATCTCATTAGGAAAGGGGCGTAGAATAGATAGTTATGGATGGATGGGGGAGCCAGAACAGGAGGACCAAGTGGGGAGGGGAGGGAAGGGGGGACAAGGGAGAGAATACAGGGAGAGGCAGGTAAAGTTAAGGAGCATTTGAGGGGTGGTATGGAACCTAATACAGAAGAAGCTTCAGAAAATACATGCATGAAGGCAATCTAACTGCAATCGACAAATAATGTCAAAGACAGAGTCCCAATCAGCCGTCTCTTGTCACCAAGTGAAGCTTCCAGTCCCAGGATTAGGTTACATCTAATTGAACTGTTGGCCAAAGGGGCCCCATGGGAATCCCCAAACGACCCAGGTTGTTGCACAAGCTGATGGCAAGCCCACACTGATGAAGAAACCACCTATACAGCTCACTGAACCAAAGATAAGTCAAGCTGGCGCCTACATGGAGCCTTCATCCCTATGTTCTAGTGTCTTTGGTACAGGAAGGCACTCTGCACACTAGCAAAACAGAAACATGTGGTGATATTTTGTTTGTGATCTAACAAATAAAGCCTGCTTGAAGATCCAATGTGGAGTTAGCCATTGATGCCAGGCAGTGGTGGCACACACCTTTAACCCCAGCATTCGGGAGGCAGAAGCAGGCAGATCTCTGTGAGTTCAAAGCCTCCCTGGGCTACATGAGATTGATCTAGTCTAAAAGAGAAACAGAGCCAAGTGGTGGTGGCTCACACCTTTAATCCCAATACTTGGGAGGTGGAGACAGGAGGGATATGGCTGAATGGAGAGAGGAATAGAAGGTGGGAGGGGACAGGAGCTCATTGCATTCAGTCTGAGGAATCGTAGGGACAGGATTGCCCCTTTGGTCTGAGGACTTGGTAGAGGTAAGAGGTCTCTCTCTCTTGTGGCTGCTCCTTTACGTCTCTGACCTTTCAGCATTTACCCTGATATCTGGCTCTGGGATTTTATTATTAAGACCTATTAGAGCTTGTGCTACAGAAACATAAACACCAATCCAGCCACAAACCTTTGAACTGTGGCGTCCTGCCTGCAATACATGCTGGTGCAACCAAGCACAAAACTTGTGGGTGTAACCACCCAAATCTGATTTGACTTAAGACCATGAGGTGGAGCTCACACCCAACATTTCTTGGGTGACCAAGAACCTGAGACCATCCGAATCTGATTTGACTTAAGACCATGAGGTGGAACTCACACCCAACACTGCTTGGGTGACCAAGAACCTGAGACCAGATAGTCCAAGGACCTAGGGTAAAACCAACTAATACTGATCTAAAAAGAAAAAAAAAAAAGCACTAAAATGACTCCTAATGACATTCTGCTATAGTCATAGAAGAATACCTTGCTCAGCCATCATCAGAGAAGCTTCCTCCTGCAGTAGATGGGAACAAATAAAGAACCCCAAAGCCAGACATTATGCAGAGAATGAGAGACCAGGGGACACTGAACCCTAAACGGGATGGTTCCATCTAATCCCTCCCCTCAGGGCTCAGGAACCTTGTGCAAGAAAAGATGCAAAGAACCAGAGGGGATGGAGGACACTAACTAAGAAAACAAGGCCCTCAAAATCAGCATGAATTCATGGAGGCTGAGGCAGAACTTGGGGCCTGCACAGGTCATCCCCCCCCTCTATCCTCTGTGCACGCATGATGGCTTCCAGTCTAGGATTCCTGAGTGTGTGAACTAGTGAACTGGTGGGTCTGTTTTTTGTGCCTTCTTTTTTTTTTTCTTTTTCTTTTCTTTTTTCTTTTTTTTTTTTTTTTTTTTTTTTTTTGGTTTTTCGAGACAGGGTTTCTCTGTGTAGCTTTGGAGCCTATCCTGGCACTCGCTCTGGAGACCAGGCTGGCCTCGAACTCACAGAGATCCACCTGCCTCTGCCTCCCGAGTGCTGGGCTTAAAGGCGTGTGCCACCAATGCCCAGCTTTTTGTGCCTTCTTTTGGGCTTTTTTCCTTGTTTGTTTTGTCCAATTCCAATAGTTTTTGGTTTTGTCTTATTATATTTTATTATTATTATCCCTTAGAAGCCTGCTTGTTTTTCTAAGGAGAGACAGAGAGGGATTGGATCCAGATGGGAGGCAGGGTGGGGAGGAACTGGGAGGAGTAAAGTGAGGAGAAACCATAATCAGAGGAAAAAAATCTATTTTCAATAAAAGGGGAAAGATAAGATGCTAAAAGGCAATAAATAAATAATTTTTTAAATGGTCTAGCACGATGTCATATGGTCAACTGCAAGCCTCGGCAGTTTATTAAGATGATGGTGTCTTCAGTTCACACATCTGTGGAGCTCAGCTTATCTTGAGGCCAGCTGAGCTGGGCTGATCTCAGCTGGTCTCACTAGAGAGTCTGGGGTGGATTGTCTGTTAGCCAGGAAGCTCTGTTGATTTTGGTTGAGCTCATTCATACATCTGAGGCTCAACTGTTTGTTGGCTGACCTGGCGTGGCCTCAGCTGGGCTCTCTTATTGGGGCTTGGCCCAGTTCCACAACCTCTTATCGCATAGCAGGCTAGCCTAGACAGGCTCTCATGACCGTGGGTGACAGCAAAACCAATTACACCAGCGCCATTTTATGCAATGTTTGTGTGATGTTCACTTAATTCCCACTGACAAAAGCAATTGTAAAGGGAATCCTGGAGCCAGAAAGGGGAGGCCTCCGAGGGAAGAACGGAGGTAGGTCACTCATGCTTGCAGAAGACCAAGGCGTTGGCCAGTGGCACACCATGGAGCTGAGCCACCAAGGACACCCTTGAGCCACCGAGGAGCATGTATGTGACTCTGTAGTTACACTCACAGTCTTTGGCAATGGATCCTGGGGGCTGTCCCTCAACGGAACAGCCCTTTTGTTTGTTGTTGTTCTCTCTGCTTTGTAACCTCCTGACTCAAAATCTACAACAGGAGCGTTTCATTAACTAGACTCTTGCCCGACTTAGCTCCCAAGGAGGAGCCAAAAGGGAATGGCTGGAGCTGGGCATGGGCCTCATCTGGGGGTCATAGCTTCAGTCTTTAGCACCGGGGAGAAATAAGTAGTTTGCACTTGTGGCTGCAGGAGTAGAGCCTGCTTCCCTTGATTTCAGAGCCTGGGAAATCCTCTATGCGTAGGAAAAGGGCTTGCATGGTAAGTCATTAAAAGACCCAAACAGAACAACAGGGAGGACAGGAGGATGACAGTGTGGGGAAGGGGAGACAGAAACCTCTGGGTACCTAGCTTTTCATTCATTCATTCATTCATTCATTCCCTCTTTTTATTTTAAAAATTAAGAGATGTCTTAATATTCTAAGATTTAAAAATTATATATTATTTATTTGTGTGTATATATGTGTGTGGTGGGGGTTAGGTGTGTCCAAGTGCCATACAGCAGTCAGAGGACAACCTCCACGAATCAATTCTCTCCTACCATGTGGGTTCCTGGGGATCTAATTCTGACCATCCGGCTTAACAGCAAGCTGAGCTATCTCACTGGTCCACTCTAATCTTTAAGTTTCTCTCAAGTCACTGAAGGTAGCTGCTGCTTTTCCAAAGAACCCCAAATCAGTTCCTAGTGCCCACATCAGGTAGCTCACAATTGCCTGTAAATCCATCTGTAGGGATCTGATACCCTCCTCTGGCCTCTGGAGGCACCTTCGAGTGCAAGCACACACACACACCACACCCACACACCCACACCCACACACACCACACACACACACCACACACACCACACACACACACACACACACCACACACACACACCACACACACACACACACCACACACACACACACACACACACACACACACACACACACTCAGATACATACACATAAACATAAATAAAACTGCATCTTCTTTTAAAGGAAAGAGGTGTATTTACACATGGCTGTATATTTCATTACGATGAATAAACTTGAGCTCCATGTATTAACCAGGCTGTTGAGGGAAAGAGGCCAGGTGCTGCAGCATATGTAGAGTGTGATGCTATTTATAAAGTTTCAAAACACGAGAAACGTGTTGTTTCCGTGTACACACACATGCAGGAGTCTGCATGTGTGTGTAGATGCTAACTTGGGCTGGAGGCTTCCTATTCGGAGGAGGAGGAGGAGGAAGAGGAGGAGGAGAGCAAGATCCGAGGGGTGAGAGCTGCCGGAGCTGCAGCTTCATGTCCTCATCATATGCTGCGTTCTTAGGGAATCTGTCGTGTAAGGCCTGGGAGCTAAACAAGGTGCTTACGTTTAAAAATTGTTGGGGAAACCGAGAGAACATTTCTCGATGTGTGAAAATGTCAGAAAGTTCCAATTTCAGTGTTTATGGTAAATACTTCCTTACTAGAGCACAGGCTTGCTATTTTACCTACAAATGGGCTAAGCGGCTTCCAGGCTGCAGGGACAGTTCAGGAGGCCCAGGGACCTAAAACGTTCATAATCTGGCCCTTTAAAAGACTACTTATTCGTGTCTGTGTGTTGGGAGGTTAGAGTGCAACCCTCAGGAATGGGTTCTTTCCTTCTGACGCGTGGATCTCAAGAATGTCAATAAATTCCTTTATCCTCTGAGCCATCCTCACCAGCCCAATTTGTCCCTTGAAAAGAACTAATGTGCCGGGTGTTGGTGGCGCACGCTTTTAATCCCAGCACTCGGGAAGCAGAGGCAGGCGGATCTCTGTGAGTTCGAGGCCAGCCTGGTCTCCAGAGCAAGTGCCAGGAAAGGCTCCAAAGCTACACAGAGAAACCCTGTCTTGAAAAACCAAAAAAAAAAACCTAAAACAAAAGAACTAATGTATGCATGTGTGAGCATAGGTGGTTGGAGGCTAGAGGACAGCCTTTGGAAACACTATCCATCTCCTTTTCTTTCTCTTTTTTTGGGGGGGAGGGTTTCGAGACAGGGTTTCTCTGTAGCTTTGGAGGCTGTCCTGGAACTCAGTCTGTAGACCAGACTGACTTTGAACTCACAGAGATCCTCCTGCCTCTGCCTCCAGAGTGCTGGGATTAAAGGCCTGGCTCTCTCTCTCTCTCTCTCTCTCTCTCTCTCTCTCTCTCTCTCTCTCTCCCCCTCCCCCTTCCTTTTTCTCTTTCTTTTTTTTTTTTTTTTTTTTTTGAGACAGGGTTTCTCCATGTAACAGCCTTGGCTGTCCAGGAACTTGCTGGCAGACCAGGCTGGCTACAAACTCACAGAAAGCTGCCTGTCTCTGCCCCCTGAGTGCTGGGATTAAAGGTGTGCTCCACCACCTCCTTGCTCTGTCTCCTTTTCTTTTGTGACAGGAGCTTTCATTGGCCTGGAACTCACCAGTGGGTTAGACTGACAGACCAGCAAGCCTCAGAGATTCCATGGGTCTGGGGATGAAACTCAGGCTCTCAAGCTTGCAAGGCAAGTACTCCACAGACTAAGTCATCTCTCCAGCCCCCTTTTCAGGCCCTTCATAGAAAAGACTTTCAATCCTGTCTGCCTCCAGAAGAGGGCACCAGATCCCTTGGGAACTGGAGTTATGGAAGGTTGGCGCCACCCTGTAGAGAGGCTGGGAATTGAACCCAGGTCATTGCCAGTGTTTTCTTCTGGCCTCAGGCAACAGGCATGCAAGTGGTGCACAGACATATACAAATACTCATAAAATAAAAAATGAAAACAAAGTTTAAAAAATATTGGTGTGTTTATGTGTGTGTGCGCGCGCACACACACACACACTCATGCATGCACAGGACAACTTTCAAGAGCTGCTTTTCTCCTCACCATCTGGCTTGGCAGCAAGTGCCTTTACCCACTGAGCCATGCTGCCAGTCCCAGGTTTGTATTCTTTAATAACATAATATGAGTCAAGTTACAAACCACTCACTGCTGTAATTTGTGTTTTCTCATGTTTAAACCTTATATTGTTGTTATTTCCTCTTTTTTTTTTTTTTTTTTTTTTTTTTTTTTTTTTTTTAAAGAAAGGTCATGTGTAGCCCAGGCTGGCCTTGAACCCCTGTTTTGCTAAACCTGACCTCGAGTCCCTGATTCTCCACCCTCCACCTCTCAAGTGCTGGGTTTACAGGTGTCTTGTTTCCCTCCATTTGTTAACAGTTACCACGAAAGAACACTGGGCAGAGTCTCTCTCTCACTCTTGTCTTCCAACTTCCTTTCTTTTTTGTTTCTTCAAGACAGGGTTTCCTCTGTGTAGCCCAGACTGTCCTGGAACTCACTCTGGAGACCAGGCTGGCCTCGAACTCTGCCTGCCTCTGCCTCCTGATTGCTGGGATTACATGACTTGGCCACCATGTGACACCACTGCCATCCAACTTTCTTTCTGAGAATAAGTTCCTGGCAACAAAATGCCAAATCCTCTGTCCCCTCCTGCCCCCAGCTTTACCGGCTCTGTCGCGCTCTCTACTCCAGAAGACACTTGGCTTTGCTACTCCACTTTCTCTAAGCCACTCCCTCTGCCTTAGCTCTTCCTTGGGGAGACTGATGTGTCAGAGGGCCCTCCTGCCCACTAAATCCCAGTCCAACCTCAGGCTCTCTCCTGGAAGCCAGGGCTCCACATGGTGACGGCTCTGGTTCAATGTCCCACAGTGCCCTGGGAAGCTTCCCTTCTGTCAACTCCATCTACTTCCCTCCACTTCCCTTGAGGTTAAAGTTCACCTCTGATCTCTCTGAAGTCCAAAGGCCTTTTCTCTCTATTGCTGTCTTCCAGTGGGCTCTCTTATCTTAAGTTACTTGCAGGTATGCCACACCAAGAGTACTTTATAGTTTAAAAAAAACCAAAAAACAACAACAAAAACAAAACAAGAAAGAACCAGGTGGTGGCGGTGCACGCCTTTAGTTCCAGGACTTGGGAGGCGGAGGCCTACCTATATGTAACTCTGTTCTAGGGGAATCTGATACCTCTGGCCTTAGGCATGCATGTGATGCACATATACATGTGGAGGCACTCACACAGACACAAAACAAGTCCTTCTAAAAATGCTAAAACTGTGCAAAACAACATGAACCCAAAGATACCAACCATTTATCCTTGCAATCTTCACACTCAGTTTTTAGTAAGCCCCTGAACTGTGAAAACACACACACACACACACACACACACACACACACACACACACACACACACTCACACACACACACACTCATATACTCACATACACAGACACACACACAGATACACACACAGATGACACTCTCTCACACACTCACACTCACACACACACACTCACACACTCACACTCTCACATACACACACTCACACACTCACACACACACTCACACACAGACACTGACACACACACACACACACACACACACACACACACACGCAGAGACACACAGATACCCACAGACAGACATGTACACACACACACTCACACACACACACACACACATATGCAGACAGAGACCCACAAAGACACAGATACACACACACACACACACACACACACAGACACATATGCAGACAGAGACCCACAAAGACACAGATACACACACACACACACACACACACACACACACACAAACACAGAGCCACACACAGAGCCACACTTATCCCAGACTGCCCTTGAACCTTGAACTCACTGTGTAGCTAACCTCTTACCCCCCCCTCCTTCACAGGCATGTGCAATTATGTCTGGGTCAGAAGGTTGATGGGCCAAGTGTGATGGGAGGCCCTGTAAGGTTCTGAGCAGAGGGACATGATGGGAACTATATTTTAAAAGGCTCTTTGGCTTCTGTGGGAAGAATAGTATCCGAAGGAGCTAAGATGCATCAAGGAAAAATAAGAATCTGCCATAGGGCATAACAGAGGTCTTGGGAGAATGCCTGTCTGGTATGCACAAGGCTCAGGGTCCAGTCTTCGGTAGAAACCATTGGCCAGGCCTGGTGGATGCAAACCTTTTGTCCCAGCACTCAGGGGCAAGTAGATTCGTGAGAGTCTGAGGCCAGTCTGGGCTGTATAATTCCAGTGGAAATTCTCTCCAAATAAATGAACAAATTAAGAGGTGCAATTGGTCTAGATTAGGGTGCCTGTGGTAGAGGGGGGAGAAAGGATTTAATATTCTTGCTCCCCTATCACATATTATCTAAAATATGACCATCAGGTGACCGTGGCTTTTCTTTCGGAAGACATTTTGGGTGGAGAACGGAAGAGAACAAAGCGCAGGGTTACTAGGACATTTCTGAGCCGAGCAATGTTAAGCATGCCCCTTGGGAGTCAGTGTTATTTAACGTTTTGTAAATGATTTTTAGTAAGGGATCCAAGGTTCGGAGATTATCCTTCCCTTTCCAGGTAGTAAAATGTCAGGCCCACAGGGAGCATCTAAGCCAGGCACCTTAGTAATAGCCTGTCATCCAGCACTCAGGAAGTGGAGGCAGTAGGGTCAGGAGTTCAAGACCAGCCTAGGATGCCCTGCCTCAAAACAATAATGATAAAACAGGGACCGTGATGGCTAATCTCAAATGTCAACTTGATGAGATTCATAACCCTGGCAGTAGGGTGGGGTGTGGAGGGCAGAGAGGCCTCTGGGCGTTCCAGTGGGGGGTTATCTGGGGTGGGCAAATTAAGGTAGGAAGAGCCACTTTAATGATGGCTGAAGCCATTCCCTGGGATAGGATACTTGATTGTATAAGGAGAACGGGAGCTGGGCACAGGCATCCATCTCTCTCTATTTTCTAACTGTGGCTGTGATGTGACCAGCAAGCCTTTCCCCCTTAAGTTGCCTTTGTCGGATATTTTATACAGCAATGGAAAAAGTGACAAAGGCAGGGAGCACATTTCAGAACATTTTAAAAACCGTATACATAAGCTGCAAAGCAGACCTTGTCTTGCTGCACAGCTACAGATAAGGCGGCTTCTACAGGAGAAGATGATTTAGATGCTAGCTTTAAGGCAGTGCACTCTGACTAAATTGGCAGCTGGCACCAAGGAAAGCAACCTACAAGTCAAAGAACATTGCCCTTCAAGGTATCAAAGGGGCTGGAGAGATGGCTCCGTCACCAATGTGCCGGCCGTGGAAGCGGGAGTTTCTGAGTTTGGATCCTGGGCATCCATCTGTAACCCTAGTACTGGAGGGTGGGGGTGGGAAATGGAGACAGGTGGATGTCTCATCAGCCATCTGTCTAGGCAATCAGTGAGTTTCAGGTTCGGGGAGAGACCCCACATGCATGCTCATTCATGCACATGCACAGACATGCATGTGTCCCACACAGACATGCATGTGCCCCACCCCTTCCCCTAAGTAGGAGACCTTGCTATGCAGCCCTGGCCCATGCTTGAGCTCGCAGCTCTTCTCTTTTCTCAGGCCCTCAAGCACTAGAATTACAGCCACGTACCACCATCCTCAGTGTGACATCAGCTCCTCTAGTCCACCAGGCCAGCGAAAATTCATTTAAAATGAAGGCAAAGGACCCTGGAGAGGTAGCTCAGTGGTTAAGAACCAGGTTCAACCCCCAGCACCTACATCGTGGCTCACAACTCTCTATAACTCCAGGTCCAGTACATTCATACAGGTGAAATATCCATATCTATATATGAAATAGACAATAACATTAGTTGCAACAAGACTTCAGTCTATTTTTCTCTTGTATAATATTATCTTGAGAGCCAAATAACCACTATTTTCAGGACTTCAGCTACCTGCTTGCAAAGGATTATCACAGCTGACATTTATCACAGCTGATATTCCCTCATAGAAGGAAGGGAGGAATGGGGTGGGACCCTGACCCGAGGGTCCAGATAATCCAGGCTTTGAGGTCTTAGGGAGAGGGGCTCCATGCGGGTGGTGATGGGGAAATCAAGCATCCATGCTCCATATAGACTTCTCAGAATGGCTCTTTAGGGTCACCCACACTCCTAACTACAACTCCTCACATGCTCTGTATGTAAGTCTAATAAACTCACTGGTTTCCCAAGATGAACTTCGGTAGAGTCAAACTTTGGTTTGGCATTGGGACCTTAGAAGGAGAGGCATAGACTGTTCAGTTCCCACCCACCCCCCAACTGAGAAAATTCCTTCCTTCCTTTCTTCCAAAATTTATTTATTATGTATATAGTGTTCTGCCTGCATGTATCCCTGCAGGCCAGAAGAGGGCACCAGATCTCATTACAGATGGTTGTGTGCCACCATGTGGTTGCTGGGAATTGAACTCAGAACCTCTGGAAGAGCAGCCAGTGCTCTTAACCTGTGAGCCATCTCTCCAGCCCCCTTTTTCCACTTTCTTAGGCGTTGGTGTGCAATGCTGGCAGGCAAGATGACAGAAAAGGCATGGATGGTGGTGGTGCACACCTTTAATCCCAGCACTTGGGAGGCAGAGGCAGGAGGATCTCTATGAGTTCGAGACCAGCCTGATCTACAGAGTGAGTTCCTGGACAGCCAGGGCTACATCAGAAAAACCCTGACTCAAACAAAACAAAACAAAAAAGAAAGAAAAAAGATAGGCTGCAAGTCTACAAAAGATTGAAGGTTCAGTAGAAGTGGCCTTTTTCATACAACCCCATCATTCTTCTAACAAATTGTTTATTTTTATTTATATGTGTGAATATTCGCCACATGCTTGTGATGCCCACAGAAGCCAAAAGAGGGTGTCAGATCTCTTGGACCTAGAATCACAGGCAGTTGTGAGCCACTAGTTGTTGGTGCTGGGAAATGAACTCAGGTCCTCTGCAAGAGCTACACATGCTTTTAACCCCTGAGCTATCTCTGCAGGCCCACAATCCTACCATTTTGAAATTAGTAAGCAAAAGAAGCTTTAAAACTGGGAGTAATATAGTAGAAAGATGTTGCTGGAGAACATATCAAAGAAGGTCATTCTTCAGGTGTGGGGAGAAGGATCTTTAGGAATTCTCCAAAATGTTAGGTCAGCAAGATGACTCAGTGGGTAAAGGGGCTTGCTGCCACGCCTGAGGACTTGAGTTTGATTCCCTGGACCCAAATGGTGAATTCTGCAAGTTATCCTCTGACCTCTACCGTCCACACTACACACACACACACACACACACACACACACACACACACACACACACAAACACACACGCACAAATAAATGTAATAAAAATAATTTTCCATATTTAAAAACCATAGGGAGGTACAGGGATGGGTGGGGTGGACAGCCTGCATACGCCCACAGTTCCTTGTCCAAACAAAAACTTTGGAGTAGGAAGTACCCTCCCTCCATTTTCCCTCAAATCGCCCTAGGACAGAAACATTAAAAGATGAGTTATGAACATGACGCCCAAAGGAGACAACATGCTAAAGTTGAATCACGTTTTGAGTCAAATTTATGTTGAAAACGGATCTAAAGGGGGAAGATTTGTAATCGGCTAACAAGGGACGTTAAGGATATTGGGAAGGGGTTCATCTTTCATCTTCCTCATTGGTGCCATGGAGATGTCGGACATCCTTAGCGGAAATGGAAATCTGAACTGGGAGGGAAAAGTAGTATTTCCTAAGCATGATTTCTCAGTATCTGGGTCCTCATAAGCAGGAAGAGAAAAACCTGAAGGAGGGATTACATCACTCAAGCACGGAGTTCAGTTAGCAGAGGAGAGGGAGGTTCTGATGAGCCAACTGCTACTCCGGCAACAGTTACCCACCCTGGGCTCTAGCCAAACCTGTCTTCTAAGAAATTGGCATCGTGAAGGAAGGAGGGGAAGAAACAACCCTGGGTACCACTGAGTTGGTCTACAGTTAGCGCATGAGTGAGGCCTTACTTGTAGGTTTAAGATTTCTGTATATGAATGCTATGGTATTCCCTCCGCTCGCCCCCATGAGACCCAGAACCTCAGCCCATCAAAACCAACAGTCTCATCTCCTACTTCCCAGTGGGTCTCTCTCTGTCTCTCACTCTCCTCTCTTATTTTTTTACCTGGTTCTCTGCTTCCACCGAGTAGGAACTTTCAGCCCCGCCTTCCTGCCCATCTAAGCTCCGCCTCTCCGGCCCACCTGTGTGCCCAGCCCGTGACGTTGCCGCGGGGCTTCAGCGGCCCGCAGGATCCCGGATCCTCATTGGTCCGTCCGCCCACCGGCCTGCGCAGCCCACCAATGGCAACGGCGCTGGGCGGGGGGAGTGCCCACATCCAAGATGGCGCCCCCAGGAGCTGGGAGCGGGTGACCGGCGGCGGGCAAGCGGCCTGGGCTGGCCCTCAGATTGCGGGGTCCCGGGGGCCTGTCGCGGGGCGCCCCCGTGACCCACCGACCAGGCCTTCCCCCGGGCCGGAGCGATGGCCGCCGAGAACAGCAAGCAGTTCTGGAAGAGGAGCGCCAAGCTGCCGGGGAGGTGAGCCCAGGACGCCGCGGGGAGTGGGGATTGGACCCCAAGCCTTCCGGGTCCCGATCCCCGAGTGCCGCGGGCCTGGGGCGCCCCCGAGGCCGGGGGGAGGGCAGCTGCCTCTCGGAGGAGCCTGGCCGGCGTGGGTGTGGGGTGCAGGCTGGGGTCTGGGGGCGGGGAACTTGAGCTGGGAGGCGTCCGGGGCGCCGGTGTGACGGGCGTGGAGTTGGGGGAGTTGCGGCTGTCAGCCTGGCCTGGGAGGACCGCCTGCACAGCCGCTTCCCACTTGGTGCACAACTCCTCAGGGGCAGAGTTCCCACAGCGTGGCTGGCTGCTTGGTGAGGGTGGCCCTTGGCCTTGCTGCTCTAGCCCGACACGTTCCTGTCTTCCCTTTGGACTCCCCAGGAGTTCTGGTGGGCCAGCCCGGGCAGCAGGGGCGTGAGCCGGGGAAGTGACCCGACTTTGTCTTGAGTTGGCCCTTTCTCATTAGAAATTACGATAGGGTGGTCACAGGATGGAGAGTGAAGTTACTCCCTTGGCATTTGCTAATCTTTTGTGCAATCCAATTTAACTCCCCCCCCACCCCCACCCCCCAGAAGCCCTGTTCTTTTTGTGTGGATGCATCACATTCTTTTATTCCCCAGTACTGCTGGAGAGCAGGCCTCCCAAGCAACTTATTTTCTTAGCTTTTTCTTTCTCCTCTTGGTGTATGTTGACCTTCTGAGCAATTGTCCATCCATCAGTCTGCCGTTGGTTTACTGGTTCAGTTTGTTTTGGGTGGTGTCTTGGAAAGAGAAAGGAGTACGTGTTTACCGAATGTAAGATTTCTGCCTGCCACAGGCTACTTGGTGGTAGAATTTGTGTCTGGTGGTGTCCCCCACCTGTTGTCTTTCCTGACTGATTTACACCTATCCTTTCCTTCAGGTATAATCCTTTGACCTGTGACCTCTCTCTCCTCCCTCCCACCTTCCCTCCCTCCCCTCTTCACTTTCTCCCTCTCCCACCACTCCTTCCCCCCACTCCCTCCTGAAATTTCTCTTCTCTGTCTCCTTCTGTTCCTCTCTCCCTCTTACTGTCTCTCCTCACACCGTGCAAGGCAAATACTCTACCACTGAGCTACAGCCGGCATCCCACCCCCTTCTTCAAGAGGAGAGAAACGATAGTCCATATTGGCTGTGGAACTTATGAGACACATGGAGAAAGTTTCGGAACCAGATTTTAGCAGCACATGGTAATATAATCCCAGGGGAGGCAAAGGTAGCATTGGATTAAGGTGCTGTGGAGTTACAACGTTCACACATTGTACAGTGACACTCTGTGTTTTTAGATAAGCCTCACTTCCTGCCACTGATTTATGTTCCTTCCTGCTCCAGTGAGTTCTCTGGCTGTGTCGACTGTTCTCTATGAGTTTGTTATGGAGGGATCATTACATTTTGATGTCCTAAGATAATAATCAGTGAAAAAATGGTCACATCAGGAAGCAGCGATGAGGACAGTGGAGATGAGTGATCTTTCTTTGTGCCTTTGGACTGCCAGATGTGACGCATTAATGGTCTTTTGTTTTCTTTATTTCGTCTACTGGGCTATAGGAAGTCAGCTTTAAAAGTACTATTTCAAATAGTAAATTTCAGGGTGGCCTCAAACTCAGAGATCCACCGCCTCTGCCTCCCGAGTGTGTGTGCAACCACTGCCCTAGGTCTGAGCACCTTGATGGCCCAAAAACATTACTTTTGCTACATAGGAAGAATCTTCAGTTTCCTCAAACCTCTGGCTTGTTTTTCATTTTGAAACAGAGCAGTAGAGGCAAGAATTTTGGAGTCCAGATTATTATTATTGTTGTTGTTATTTAAATTATTTTACCCATACGATTGACAATCTGTCTGGGCCTCAGTTTCCTTTTTTTTTCTTTAAAGATTATTTATTTATTTATTATGTATACAACATTCTGCTTCCATGTACATCTGCACACCAGAAGAGGGCACCAGATCTTATAACAGATGGTTGTGAGCCACCATGTGGTTGCTGGGAATTGAACTCAGGACCTCTGGAAGAGCAGTCGGTGCTCTTAACAGCTGAGCCATCTCTCCAGCCTGGGCCTCAGTTTCCTAATCTATGAAATCGGGAATAAAAACACTTCCCTCAGGGTTTCTGTGAAGGCTAAATGAAATGCCCTATTTGTAAAGAAACACGGCAGTGTTTCTTTAGTACATTGTACTTGCCCCAAAAGTAGTCATTATTAATTGTACTGCTTTTATTAGAGCAAGTAAACAATTAAAAGGATGTTTCTCAGCTCCCCTGTTTGTCTTGTTTATTATTGAGGCATAAAAGTGTTGCCATGATGGATGGCACTTTTAATACCTGTCTGGTGAGGAAAGTATTGTGCCTGTGCACTCTCAGTAGGCAGAGAGCCCAGAGCTCAGGGCCATTGGGGAGAGCTGCTGCTCACTTCTGTACAAGGTGCTTTGCTTCCAGGACAGAGTTTTGCCATCTGAACTCTTGTGAATGATGTGTGCAGGGTGGCCAGCAGGGCAGAATCTAGCCACTTCTCTCTTCTTTACAGGGTTAGAGATGAGAAAAGTTCACAAAGTGTCTGGTTACTTCTGGATTCTTTGATCCTGATGGAGCGGCTTCAGTGACAATAAATAGAAATTCTGTTACAACAGCCCAAATTAAAAACAAGCAAAGCATTCTCTAAATTTTTGTTGTTTGTCTTGAGACAGGGTCTCACTATGTAGTCCTGGCTGTCCTGGAACTCACTGTGTAGACCAGGGCTGTCCTTGACCTCATAGAGGTCAACCTGCCTCTGCCTCCCCTGGCCTCCTCTATGCCTGGCTCTTTAAATATGTCTAAAAACTTATTTTGTTATGTCTGAGTGTTTGCTCTGCATGTAAGTCTTTCCTTAGTCTCAGAGGGAGATTCCATGAACCCCTTTCTTGTACCCTTGATTATAAAGCCAGAACCACGTGACTAAAGCTTGCTGGGACTGGAATATGGTCACCTTGTTCATTTATGTCTTCACCAGCTTTCTGTTTTCAGTGGTTTCCTTCACTACCTAAACTTGGCTGTCCTGAAACTCGGATAGGTAGACCAGGCTTGCCTCAAACTCAGAGAGACGTTTGCCTGTTTTCTTCTGAGTGCTGGGATTAAAGATGTGCACCACCATGCCTCGACCTTAGCTTTTCTTTTTCTTTCTTTCTTTTTTTTTTTTTTTAATGTTTTTTTGAGGGTTTCCCTGTCACTTTGGAGGCTGTCCTGGAATTAGCTCTTGTAGACCAGGCTGGTCTCAAACTCATAGAGTTCCACCTGCCTCTGCCTCCCGAGTGCTGGGATTAAAGGTGTGCGCCACCAATGCCCGGCCTAGCAGTCAGCACTTTTTAAATCTGTTTATCTCCTTGAAGGCAGATTTAGCTCCATTACACTTTCTGGTGCCCCCTTTCTCCTCAATTTGTATGTTTTATATTTTTCCTTGCTCAGCCTGTTTCTTTTCATTATAAGTCTTCTAAGAGTGAACACTAATGCTAGGCGGTGGTGGTGGCGCATGCCTTTAATCCCGGTACTCGGGGGGTGGAAGCAGAGGCAGAGGCAGGAGGATCTCTGTGAGTTCCAAACCAGCCTGGTATACAGAGCTAGTTCTAGGACAAGCTCCAAAGCTACAGAGAAACCCTGCCTTGAAAAACAGCAAACAAGCAAAAGAGTGCTGGGATTAAAAGCAGTCATCACCTGGCTCGCAGCAACTCTTATAAAGGGAAACGTTTAATTGAGGTGGTGGCTTACAGTTTCAGAGTGTCCATCTATTATCATGGGAAGCATGGCAGGGAGACAGACATGGAAGGGCTTGAGAGTTCGACATCTTGTTCCTTCAGGCAGCAGGAGACTGACACACTGACAGGTCTTGAGTTTGAGACCTCAAGACCCGCCCCCACAGCGACACACCTCCTTCAACAAGGCCACACCTCCTAATAGTGCTACCCCACTTCCACTCTCCCACCCCTCACCCCCTGGGCCAAACCTTCAAACACCTGAGTCTATGGGGTCATCCAGATTCAAACCACCATGTCAAGTTTTACAACAGAACACCTGATTTCCTTATCAGGTGATAAGGAAATGGGAATGAGAGGCTTGGCTTGAATGAGCTGTGAGGTCTGGATCAGTTCTGAAGTTATCATTGCATTTCATCAGCTCCCACTCACCAGGAATGATTGCTGGGCAGATCTGAGGGCTGGGACTGAAGATGGACTTTTCTGTGTTGTCCTTTCGAAACTAATAAATCACCTGCCTGGGTGAGCTGCTGAGTGGCAGAATTGCCAGGTGCTAGAACTTGAAGCTAAGACCCATTAGATAAGGAAAGTGAGGCCAGACTGGGAGGCTGTGGAGCAGACTCCTGTCCCTGTCAGTGCTGCTCACTCCCCTCAGTCCTGGTTGTTATGGGAGCAGCTTCTGCCATCCAAGTGATGTGGACACTTGTCATGAGGGTATAGGAGACCAGTGGGAGCTGGGTCACCCTGTACGCTTATCTCCAGGCCTGCTAGAGCAGCTTCTCTTTCCTGTCAGCAAAATGCCTTTAGTAATTTCTTTTTGAGATTTTATTTATTTTTATTTTCTGTGTATGGTGCTTTTCCTGTGTGTGTCTGGGCATCATGCTACATGAGTCTCAAAAAAAGTCAAGGGAGGGGGCTGGAGAGATGGCTCAGCTGTTAAGAGCACCGACTGCCCTTCCAGAGGTCCTGAGTTCAATTCCCAGCAACCACATGGTGGCTCACAACCATCCGTTATAAGATCTGGTGCCCTCTTCTGGTGTGCAGATGTACATGGAAGCAGAATGTTGTATACATAATAAATAAATAAAGTCTTAAAAAAAAAAGTCAAGGGAGTCATTATTAGTATTAAAAGAAGTTAAGGTCCTGGCCCCCACTGTCTGGAATCTTAGAATTTGTGCAATGGAGGCAGGATGATCAGGAGTTCAAGAACACTGTGGACTACATGAGATAAGGAAAAAAGTGTTTTTGAACAGTTGAGGAGCTTTGGATGTAGTGGTCCGGCCAGCACTGGGTTCTGTGCCCCACACTGAAAAAAGAAAAAAGTTGAGAAAAGTGGCCAGTCTTTAAAGTACATGGTCACCCATATATTTTTAAATAAAATATCTCCTGTCATTTGGTCATTTTTCATGGCATTTAGGAATCTGATAGTAGACCAGTGTAAAAGCTGGGATTTGCCCGGGTAGATCTATTATATCCCATTTGGGACTTGGAGATGTTTTTGCTGATAAAGTAAGTGACTGGAAAGTACTGAATTATTGCTGAAACAGCGAACCTTGGGATCTGGAAGATTTCCATGGAGCATCCGTGTGAATGGAGTCCTGTTGCCAAATGTCTTGGCATTTAACATGGTCAGTTCTGTTCCAGTGTTTGCTCAGTTTCTGTGTCAGCACCAGACACCTGCTGGGCTTTCCCACCAAGGCTTTCGTACTGTTGCAACTGGGTAAGACACCCCTGGCAACACTTTCTGTGGGTTTGTCCTCTCAGAGCGTGGCAGAGGCTAGCCCCTGGGCTTTATGCTGTCAGTTCAGAGCATGTGTGGTATTCTCCAGGCTGCAGCGTGCCAGTCCCTGGCTTTCAGGTCTGTTAGAGATGGGCCAGCTTAGGCAGAGCCAGGGTCTGTGAGTTCTGACCATACCCACTCAGGATTGTAAGTGCCTGATAGTGTGTGCTGCTTTTACCACGCTGTGAGGAGCCGCAGACAGAGACCACAATCTTCTAGAAGCTGAGAATCTGCTCAGCACTGGTGCTTCCCCTGCTGAAGATCAACAAATGGCCGGCTTTCCGGTTTTTCCACTAAGCATATGTCACATCTGTAATTAGATAAAGTAGACGTGGAACTGGATGGAAACATGGCTAAGTGAAAACAGTCAGCTGTGGAGTGATCCGGCTGGGCTCGGCTGGGCCTGGAGCTTAGGTTAGGGTGCTTGCCTCTGGGAGCTGAAGCCCTTGATCTCCCAGCATCACAAGAAAAAGAGGAGGAGGAGGGAGAAGGAGAAGAAAGACATATAGATATTTATTAGGTCTGGTGATTGGGTTCCATGGGAAAGAGACTTGCTGCCATAGACCTGACAACCTGGGTGTGATTCCTAGATCCCAAGTGGAAGGAGTGATTCCTGAAAGTTGTTCTCTGAGCTTGTGGTGTGGCACCTGTACTTACAGGCATTGTCCACACACATAGCACACAAAAACAACAAAGGGAAGAAAAGCAGTCAGTGAAAGGAAGAGCGGGAATGGACTGGAGGTCCCTGTACCTACATGCAGGGTGGCTAGCATGTAGGGAGTGGGGCAGGAAAGGACTGCGCAGACATCAGTGCTCTCTGTGCTCCCTGTGCTCCTCAAGGGCTGGAAATGTGGCAGATGTTGACGTGAGCCCAGACTCATCACTTCATGGGTATTTATTGTTTTTTCCCTGCACTTTGCTTGTTGTCTGAAAATAGTGGTAAAAGAAGCAGCATATGACATTATACATTCAAGTATGCTATTATAATTTACAAATTATAAAAATTCTCCCTTTTTGCCGGGGGTGGTGGTGGCACACGCCTTTAATCCCAGCACTCGGGAGGCAGAGGCAGGAGGATCTCTATGAGTTCAAGACCAGCCTGGTCTACAAGAGCTAGTTCCAGGACAGCCTCCAAAGCCACAGAGAAACCCTGTCTTGAACCCCCGACCCTCCCCCCAGTTCTCCCTTTTTATAGCCAGTTGCTTTTGAATGGCTAAATTTTAGTGCCCTCCCCCCTTAACTAAATGCCTATTCAACAAGTCAATTGAACAAACACATCTACCCAAATTTACATCCCAGAATCCCTAAGTAAAGTGAAGATGAGTAAGTTCTATTCCTTTTCTTCATTTGTGTGATCAGGTGGCAAAGAACACGACTTTCTCTTAACTGTTCCTAAGCCTCTGCATCAAGCTTCTTCAGGAACTCAGTTCTCAGAGACTTTAGGGGACAGCCTGAAGAATTTGTCAATGCCTTTTGCCACTTTGGAGTTGGGCACACACAATCTGGGTTCCCTCCTGCATACATATTTTCAGCTTTTCTTGACAAACACGACGAAGCATTCGTGACAAAGGCAGAGGAGCCAAGCACCTTCCTGGGGGCTCCAGAAGCCACCACTTTTCTGTAGGCTCCCGGGACATAGTTTGCTTAGGTCCGTACCATGTTCACACAGGGAGAGACAGCTGGCACTGACTCCCCAGCTGCTGTGTCTTTAACTGGACCAGAATCCCAGTAGAATGCTTTTACATTTTGAGCAAAAAAAAATCTTATACTGGGGCTGGAGAGATGGCTCAGAAGTTAGGAACACCAACTGCTCTTCCAGAGGTCCAGAGTTCAATTCCCAGCAACCGCATGGTGGCTCACAACCATCTGTAATGAGATTTGGTGCTCTCTTCTGATGTGCAGCATGTATTTAGGCAAAACACTGTATACAAAATACATATTTTTTCCTATTGTATTGTAAGGATACAAGATACATATTTTTTCTTTGCTTTCTTCAAAATACATATTTTTAAAGAAAGATAGTTTATAAAAAAATAAATCTCATACTGTAGTCCAGGCTGCCCTGGTGTACTCTGTGTAGCTAAGGGAACCTCAGCTTTCCAAGTTCCAAAATTACATTTGTGCACTGTCACCCACCCAGACCCCCAGCAATGGCCAATGTTTATTTAAAAGTGTAGTGGAGATCAACTTTCCCAGGTATTGAGTGTGGGGCTCTCAAGGGGCCCAGTTAGTGCTGGCCCATAGGTGAATTATTATACTAAAGGTTTTTTTTTTTTAATTATTTCATGTGTATGCCTGGCATAGAAAAGGGTGTCAGGTCTTCTGGAAATGGGGTTTTGAGCTACCATGTGGGTGCTGGGAATTGAACCCATGACCTTTGGAAGAGCAGTCAGCACTATGAACCACTGAGCCATCTCTCCAGTCAGCAATGGACACCTTTGCTCTCCTGCTCTTGTAGACTGTCTTTGTCCAGCAGCTGTGATAATCTTCATTTCTCCTTTGCTAACTTCCCACCTGTCTTTGTTGAGATTCAGCAAACTGATTTATTATACAAAGTTTCCCCACTTCAGACACATCATGGTCTAGTTCAAGAACATGCTAACAAATTCAGTTTGGGCTCCGATGCTTCTGCGAGGCTGTCATTTATCACAGCCTTTCTGGCTGTGCCTGCTCATCAGCCAACATCTTTGAAAAAGTCTTCTGTGAGCGGAAGAGCTTCTTCCTCTTAGCTGATGGCCTCTGGCCCTCAGGCCTGTGACGATTAGGTCTGCCTTTTCTTAAGAGAATCCAAGGATCTTACTGTTTTATCCAGGCAGCTCTCCTAACTGACCTGGTGGGAGCCTCCTGCCTTGTTTGGCATTTAATGTTTGACCATGAGGGCTTTGGACTTGAGAGTTCAAATGCTGGAGTCCGAGAATCTGAAAATTTTAAAATGCAAACCCATGCCCCACCCCCCATGTATCTGTGGCTGTGTTTTAATTTTTGTTTTTGTCTAAGTCTTCCCCTCCCTCTCTGTGAGCCAGAATTTCCCAGTACTCTGGTACCTCTAGGCTTTTTCCTGTCCTCCTCTGCCTAGAAAATGCCAGGAACACACACACCGGCATAGCCTTTAGGGTTGGTGCTTCTGTGGCAGCCTATGGGATGAATCACTTTGCAATCTTCCGGAGAGGTTCAGGGAGTTGACCTTTACAGCTGAAAGGGTCCAGAATGTCCAGAACTCAGACTCACATGGGAGCAGATTCCCTCTGAACTAAAAGAAACAGTGTAGACACTTTTGTTTAAAACTGCCACAATGATATCTAACATCTTATATTCCGCTCTAAAAAGTGAAAAGGGTATCATGCGGAAATGATTGATCCACCCACGTTCTTATTTGAAAACATCTTAAGGATTTCCTGTCATAAGAAGCAGAAAGAAAAAAAAGGGGGGGAGGGAGCAGAATGCTGGTGAACTTGGCTGGAGAGACGGCTCAGTAATAAAGAGCGCTCAGTGCTCCCACAGAGCGCCCGCTCAGTTCTCAGCACCCACATGAGGTTCAAACTATCTGCTTTTGTTTGTGTGTTTGTTTTGTTTTTCAAGACAGGGTGTCTCTGTGTAGCTTTGGAACCTGTCCTGGAACTGTAGACCAGGCTGGCCTCAAACTCACAGAGATGGGTCTGCCTCTGCCTCCTGAGTGCTGGGATCAAAGGTGTGAGCCACCACTGCCCGGCTTACTGCTGCCATGTTTTGGACATAAGGAAGTGTCCATCACATCAGGACCTGTGTGGAGTCTGGTGCTGGCTGGGCAGCCATGGCTTGCGAGATGCTTCCACAGGCTACCTGGACTCCTTGAAGCTACAAGGGGCCTAGTGTTGGCCTTTTGTGGTCTGACTCCTCATATTCCCAGCCAGGGGCAGCCAGTGTTGGGGACAAGGAATCAGTTTTTCCAAGGAGTCACCCTGACCCCTGAATACCTCTCTTTCTCCTAGTGTGACTGGTAAGAAAAGCCAACTTGTGCACCCGGCTGTTCAAACTATCTGTAACTCTAGTCCCAGAGGGTCTTATGCCCTTTTCTGGCCTCTGAGAGCACTGCATGCATGTGGTACATACTTGCTCACACAGACACACAGGCAGATACATGAATAAAAATAAATCCTGCCTGGTGCTGGTGGCACATGCCTTTAATCCCAGCACTCCTTAGGAGGCTGAGGCAGGAGATCTCTGTGAGTTTCAGGCCAGCCTGGTCTTCAGAGCGAGTGCCAGGATAGGCTCCAAAGCTACAAAGAGAAACCCTGTCTCAAAAAAAAAAAAAAAAAAGAGTCTGAAAAAGAGACTTGGTAAACCTGTGGTGTTTACTAAACCTTGGGTGAGGAGTAAACTATAAATAGGGAGGGAGGAAGAAAGCCAGGGTCTCCTGGCAGTGTGTGCTGGGTTGAGTTCTCACGTGTTTGGTCCCACCCACAGCCTGCTCACCAACCACTGGGCTGAGCCAAGCCTCTCCAGGCTTTCTGGATTGCTTTGTTTGTGTCCTATAAAGGTGATGCCTACAGAAGCCCCTACCTCAGAAAGTCACAAGGTTTGAAGGAGAACGCTTTCCCTGAGGCCTGCCCTGGTCTGCAGCCTCACCACCAAAGCACTGCCCCTGGTGTGTCCCGTATCACAGATGCAAATACGTGAACACGGCTTAATTTTATTAGCTTTACAAAATATATGGAGCCATTATGCTACAGTTCTGCACCTGTGAGGCTATTCTAGGTTGTCAGCTTGACTGCGTCTGGAATCCACTAAACCCAAGTGGCTGGGCACACCTGTGAGAGACCCATTTTTCTTTTTCTTTTTCTTTTCTTTTCTTTTCGTTTTTCGAGACAGGGTTTCTCTGTGGCTTTGGAGCCTATCCTGGCACTCACTCTGGAGACCAGGCTGGTCTCAAACTCACAGAGATCCACCTGCCTCTGCCTCCTGAGTGCTGGGATTAAAGGCGTGTGCCACCAACACCCGGCTAGGGAAGACCCACTTTTTAAAAAAATTATTCTCTCATACAATACATCGTGACTACAGCATCTCCTCCTTCCACTCCCTCCAGCCCCTGCTTCCTCTCTGCCCCCAATCCATTGCTCCTCCGTTTCACTTCAGAAAAGAGCAGCCTCCCAGTGATATCTACTGAACACAGCATAACAAGATGCAATAAGACTAGGTACAAACCCTCATATCAAGGCAGGATGGGGCAGCCCAGAAAGAGGGAAAGGGTCCCACAAGCAGACAGTAAAGCCAGAGACACCCCCCTACCACTGATAAAAGTTGTACAAACATCCCACGCTAAACAAGCATAGCACAGGACCTGTAGCAGGCCCATGCAGGCTCCGTGATTGTCACTTCAGTTTCTGTGAGTCCCTATCAGTCCTGCCTAGTTGATTCCGTGGGTCATGTTCTCAACCCCTCTGGCTCCTCCAATCCTTCCTCCCCCTCTATCCTGGGGTTCCCTGTGCTCTGCTTAACGTTTGAAGTTTGGCTGTGGGTCTCTGTCTGCATTTGCTCCCATCAGCTGCTGGAGGAAGCCTCTCTGATGACATCTGGGCTAGGCACCGACCCATGAGTATAGCAGAGTATCATTAGGTGTCAATGACTTTTGGTTTTACCATAGGTCTCTGAGCCATCCACCTTCCAGTTCCTGGACAACCAGGTAGTGTCAGGCATGGGCTGGCTTCCTCTCGTGGCTTTGGCTTCAAGTTAGACTAGTCATTGCCACTCTCACAAGCTCTGAGCCACCATTGCCTTGGCACCAGGCACATAAGTGGTGCACAGACACAGATGCAGGCAAAACACCCATGCACATACAAATAAACCTTTTTTTTTTTTTTTTTTTTTTTGAGACAGGATCTCTCCATGTATCTCTGGCTGACCTAGAACTTTCTATATAGACCAGACTGACTTCAAACTCACAGAGATCCATCTGTTTCTGCCTCCTGCATTCTGGGGTTAAAGATGTGTGCCACCATACCTGGTTTTATTTTTAAAGTTAGATATTTAAGAGTGAAAGTATTGGGTCTTAGGTTATAAATATCTCATTCCTGCTAGAGATGGCCACATTGCAGGTTTGTTTGTTTTAAAGCAGAACTGAAGTTCATGCAAAAGAGGCTTTTAACGTAGATTAAAGCAGATCTTAATAGATGTTGCTATGTGTGCTTCCCCGTCAGAAGCAATGGCTCCTGGAGCCATGGGGATCTTAAAACTCTGGGAAGTACACAACTTACAAACTCTCAAAAGGTAAGAAAGTTGCAGGAGTCACAAGTGCCTCCCATACTTAAAAAACCAGTAAGCCGTTGCCAGGAAAAGGGAACTGTTTCCAGTTGAGCAGCCTGCCAGTTGTGCAGAGAGCTGCAGGTATGCAGCTTTCAGGAGTGGTCCATGCTAGGGTGCTGTCAATGCTGCTGCTGCAGCCTTAGAGTGATGCCAGGCGACTCCCTGGCTCTCCAGGCTGGACTGGGGTGGAGTGGTTTCTTTGGTCTGTTGTTGGTGTCCTGTCTCAGGAGGAGAGATGCTTGTCCACCTCTTCCCAGGAAGTCACACAACAGAAACACTTAGGCACAGTGTAATCCACCCTTCTCTTGACGTATGCTGTTGCTTTACTGCCTTCGGTGTCCTCATTTTACGGTGAGAAAGTATGTTGCCGGTTCACCGTGGTGTTGGCTGACAGCAGTGGCATTGGAACTCTCCTCTCACTGGCTCTAAAGCTCGAGGTCTCTCATGTGGCCTCGATTATTTTATGTCATTTATTATTACTGTGTGTTGGGGAATGGTGCTATGGAGCATGTGCAGTCAAAGGAACTTTGAGGAGGTTCCTCCCTCTTCCTCTTTTTTTTTTTTTTTTTTTTTTTTTTTTGAGACAGGGTTTCTTTGTGGCTTTGGAGGCTGTCCTGGAACTAGCTCTTGTAGACCAGCTCTTGAACTCACAGAGATCCACCTGCCTCTGCCTCCTGAGTGCTGGGATTAAAGGGGTCTCTTGTCCTGCCATGCTGGTTATCCCTGGCTAGCTGACCTGTGACCTTTCAGACAATTCTCTGTCCTGTTCCGTCTTGCTGTGAGAATACTGGGATTACAGATGCGCTGTAATCCCAGTCAGACTGGTCTTTGGACATGGTCAGCAAGCACTTAGCAGCCACAGCATCTTGCTGGGCCTGGGCTGCTTTAGATAGGACTGCCTGCTGGGCGGGAATGCCATGGCACTGACACTTCCCCAGGGAAACCGAGCATCACCTATGGCCATCTGGAAGGATAGGCTACTGTCTTTTGGAATGGCTTAGGTGTCATTCTTGGAAGCAGGCTATTTTTCCAAGTCCCATGAGTTTGGTGTGACATCAGGTTCTCGACTGGACATTTAGCTTCCTCACTAAATTTGTGTCCCCTGCTTTCAGCATCCAGCCTGTGTATGGAGCTCAGCACCCTCCTCTGGATCCTCGGCTCACCAAAAAGTAAGTCTCCTCACCACTGCCTCCTCTAGTTGCCGAAGCGACGCTTCCTGTCCGGCCCTTCCATCTGCTTCTCTGGCACAGGTGGTCAGGAGCAATCTTCTCACTGTGAAGATGCTCACTATGTAAACCAGTTTGGCTTGGAACTCACAGAGATCAACCGCCTTCTGCTTCCAGAGTGCTGGGATTTTAAGGGCGTGTACCAATATCCTGGCCAAAGGGGCAGGCTTTTTTTTTTTTCCATTTTGTTTTTGTTTTTTTTCTTAAAGATTTTATTTATTTATTATGAATATAGTCTTCTGCCTGCATGCCAGCAGAGGGCACCAGATCTCATTCAAAGGTGGTTGTCAGGAATTGAACTCAGGACCTCTGGAAGAGCAGTCAGTGCTCTTAACCGCTGAGCCATCTCTCCAGCCCCTTGTTTTTGTTTTTTTCATGACAGGGTTTCGCAGTGTTGTCTTGGCTGTCCTGGAACTTACTCTGTAGACCAGGCTGGCCTTGAACTCTCAGAGATCACCTGCCTGTGCCTCCCAAGTGCTGGGAATCAAAGGCGTGCACCGCCGCCACCACCACCACCTGGCAAAGGGGAATTTTTTTTTTAAATTAATTTGTATGTATGTGTGTTTGCCTGAGTGTATGTATATATATGAACGTATACATGTATGTACCATATGGATGCATAAGAAAGCATTGGATCCCTGGAACTGGAGTTGCAGGCAGTTGTGAGCCACCATGTGGGTGTTGGGAACCAAACTCAGGTTCTCTGTAAGAGCAAGTGTTCTTAACCTCTAAGCCATCTCTCCAGCCCCATGAAGGGTTGGAAGAGTCTTGAGACAGGCTCTTACTGTGTAACCCAAGCTGGTTTTGCAGTCTGATACTTCCTGCCTCAGCTTTCCAAGGGCTGAGATTATGAGCATGCACCAACATATGCCTTAAACCTTTCTCCCTTTACCCCTTCCTCCCTCTCCTCCTCTCTAGGGCCTTGCACATAATAGGCTAGCACTCTGCACACTCGAGCGTGTGTGCGCGCGCACACACACACACACACACACACACACACACACACACACACACTCACTCTTAAGTGCTTCATTTTCTGTAATGTTACACCATTGCATAGTGTGAATTTTGTTTCCTGTCGGCACTGGTGCATTGATGGTGTGGCAGGTACTGTTGATAACCTACTTGACATGACAGTCTTTCCCACCCCCACTGCTTCCTTGTGCAAGAGCCCCAATTTTATTCGGATGTTGAGTAAGCAGCCATGCTCTTAGGGAAGGTGTTAGCATTGGCTTAAGCCTTAGTCCATAGTCTTGTGGTAACAACCCCAGTGACTAGTTTAGGGTGGGCTTACCAATGAGTGGGGTTCATGGAAACTTAAAAAGATTTTTATCTTATTTTAAGTGTGTGTGTGTGTGTGTGTGTGTGTGTGTGTGTGTGTGTGTACGCGCGTGCACGCGGGTACACAAGCATGCCAGAAGAGAGGATTAGATCCTATGGAACGCTGAAGTTACAGGCAGTGGTCATCTACCAGACCCGGGTCAAGTCAGGTCATCTGCAAGAGCAGTAATTACTCTTAGTTGAGCCTTTTCTCCAGCCCCATGACAGCTCTTTTAATGAGACAGACAGTATGAATGAAATTTGTGAATTCTATGAAGGAGGCACTTTGAGCAGATATGCACCTGCCTCCTGCTTCCTTTTGAACTTGGTAGTGAGGTGAGATGCCCAGGGCTGTGACAAATGACTGCAGCTCCTAGGGAAAGGCCAGAGACTGGAGATGTCCGCCCAGTGGCCCAACAGCATGCTCTGTGCCATTTGAGCATTGCAGTTGAGTATTCTGTTACTGCCACAAAAGCATCCCAGTAGAACCCATCCAGACAGGTAGTTAACATGTAAATCTACCATCCACCCATTCTACAGGTAGTGGGTACACTTTTATGCTCAGATTTTATGCTTGTCCTGGTCACTCACTTTACTGTGCCCATCAACTGAGTTTCCCCTTGTTCTGCATTGAGGGCAGATCTTCAGGAATATGACCATGTCCCAGACTGCCCAGCAAACTCTCTCTCTCTCTCTCTCTCTCTCTCTCTCTCTCTCTCTCTCTCTCTCTCTCTCTGTTTTTTTCGAGACAGGGTTTCTCTTAGTTAGATAGGCTCCAAAGCTTCTCTGTGTAGCTTTGGAGCCTATCCCGGTACTCGCTTTGGAGACCAGGCTGGCCTTGAACTCACAGAGATCTGCCTGCCTCTGCCTCCTGAGTGCTGGGATTAAAGGCGTGCGCCACCAACGCCTGGCCCAGCAAACTCTTAATAGCTTTGTTTTCTCACTTGTTAATATTAGTAAAACCCAGGATACTTCCTGGTCACTTCACAGAGTCATACTGTCTGTCTACTTTACCTGGCTTCACAAATCAGAATGAATTGGCTCTGATTAATGGCTTCCCTCTCTCATGGTATGTGCTGGTTCAGTATTAATATTCTCAAACATGGGGGCACCATGAGTGGAGCACCAGACTGTTTTACAAGCCCAGATTGTTGCTGTAAAACATTTATCGCCCTTGTTTTAGCACCTTTATTTGGAAGCTTTGATTGCTTTCTCTGCTCAGCCGCAGACCATCATTAATCACCACGTGGTTAATCTCCATCATACTAGAAGCCGCTATATCCGGTCTTTAATTGTCTAAACTGCATGAGCACACTAAGTCATCTCCTCTCTGTGGATACTGGCTCCAATTTGCTAAATTATTACTATTAGTGGAAATATCGCCTGCAATAATTTTTATAGCTCAAATAAAACCAGTGTTACTGACTGCTGAGCAGCCCCATCAGCCACTTGCAGGCATGACAGGCTTCTAAGTGATACTGTGTGGCTGGTCCCACTCCGAGGTCACAGCACGGTTTCACATAAAGCCATATGAGGCTTTGAGGGGACTGGGTTTGTTTGAATGTCACTTTACATCAGTTAACCAATGCCATATTTTTCTAATATAATTCTATTCTACATGTCCTCCTAAACATGTATGGACCGTATGTCAACCAAAACAATTCTTTTTTTTTTTCCAATTTTTTTTATTTGAATTAGGAACAGGATTGTTTTACATGACAGTCCCATTTCCCTTCTCCCACCTGTCCTCCCCTACCCGCCCCCCCCAATAAAACCTTATCTGTCACATATCTTCTCTGTTCCCCCTGGATGGTGAGGCCTTCCATCAGAGTCTTAGGTTTCCTTTGGGGTAGGGCCTAGCGCCCCCCCCAACCAAAACAATTCTGTAGGTAGAACCGCTGTTGCAGTGAAACAGGGCAGAGCTGTCAAATGATAAAACAATGGCATTTTTGTGTTCTGAAGAATATAACCCATGGCCACTCTTTTTCAAAATGTCCTTCACTAAGTCTCACTCAGATGTGTGATTTATTGTGTTTTTATTGCCACCTGGATTTTCTTGGGTTTTTTTTTATTCATTTTCTAATTTTTTTAATGTGTATGAGTGTTTGCCTCCATAAATGTATTTGCACCATATTTTTTTGTGTTTGGTGACTGAAGAGGCCAGAAGAGGGCATCAGAGCCCCTGAAACTGGAGTTCAGATGGTTGTGAGTCACCATGTAGGTGCTGGGGACAGAACCTGGGTCCTCTGCTAGTGCTCTTAACCACTGGGCGCTCTCTCTAGCCCCAAAATTATTAATTCTGTGTGTGTGTGGGGGTGTGGGTGTGTGTGTGTGTGTGTGTGGTGGTGTGGGGGTGTGACTGTATGTGTGTGCGTGTGAGACTGTGTGGTGTGACGGGGGGGGGGGGGGGCCGTGACTGTATGTGTGGCTGTGTGTGGTGTGACTGTAGTGGCTGTGCATGCATGTCTCTGCGTGTGACTGTGTGTGTTTGTGCTGTGTGTCTTTGTGTGTGTATGGCTGTGTGTGGTAGCATGTGCTCATTAGTTGAGGGGCCTGAGGAGGTCAGGGGTGTGGGATCCCCTGGAGAGAATGTCACAGGAATGGGGACAGTAGCTTTTCTGACACAGCCTGCTTTACTGTCTGGAGTGGCCATGCCTCCCTGAGGGGTGAGTGATGTTTTCACCCCACTGGGGTCCAGTTCCCATGTATTGCAGACTTTCACAAGTCTCAAGCTAATTGTGTTTTAAAAGTGGGGGAAAGCCCGGAGCAGCACCAAGCTCAGACTTTGTTCTAGGCTGGCAGAGTAAACAGAGGAGCCTTTTCATTCTGAGACTTAATGCTCTGTGTTTGGACAGTTAACATTACCCCCCTCCTCCCCACGCCCCCCAGCAAGCCTGCATCTTACTCCAGCAACAACTCTAGCTTATGATGGCTTAACAAATCCACTTGACAC
This sequence comes from Cricetulus griseus, assembly GCF_003668045.3. Classification (NCBI taxonomy): domain Eukaryota; kingdom Metazoa; phylum Chordata; class Mammalia; order Rodentia; family Cricetidae; genus Cricetulus; species Cricetulus griseus. The sequence continues at coordinate 258,035,658 of NW_023276806.1, forward strand.
CTCAGTGAATTCTACTGTTAAGGCTTAGTTCTTGCTTATGTGTGTCCAAAATGGGGTGGGGCCAGGGTGGAGGGCAGGCTGTGGTCCACCTTGTCACTCAGTGGGTGGGTAGTGGGTGGTCACTGTGCCCTACTACCTGGAACCTTGAGGGCACAGTGACCAGGAGGGGCTATGGGGCAGCTATGAGCATGGCGAGGCTGCCTCACTTCTCTTAGCTTAGACTGTCCGGATGGTTTCATGAGTTGGAGGATGCTGGGAAATAAGAGTATGGAGAGCCGATGGCCCTGGCTCTGCATCTGTGATAAGTAGTGGCTATGGGCAGTTTGCTCTGAGTACGGGCAGGTGGTTGGTCATGTAATTGTATGACAGATGCCAATAAAGGTGGCCAGGTGTGTCACACTGCTTGGTAACGCCGTCTCCTTTCTTGAAGCTTCATCAAAGAACGGTCAAAAGTGAACTCAGTTCCTCTGAAGAACAAGAAGGCCTCCAGTTTCCACGAGTTTGCCAGGAATACCAGTGACGCCTGGGACATAGGTGATGACGAGGAAGAGGACTTTTCCTCACCTCCTTTCCAAACTCTGAACTCGAAAGTGGCTTTGGCAACTGCGGCCCAAGTCCTAGAGAACCACAGCAAGCTGAGAGTAAAACCTGAACGTTCGCAGTCGACATCATCAGACGTCCCCGCCAGCTACAAGGTCATAAAGTCCAGCAGCGACGCCCAGCTGTCCCGAAACTCCAGTGAGTCCCCTGCCCCCGTAGCCTCAGCCTCTCAGTAGAGGGCAGCCAGAGAAAAAGACGTTCCTGCACAGATCTTCATGGGACAATTTAAAACAACACCAAAACAATTAAAGAAAAGCCCTCAAGCCTGAAGCAGAACACCAGCAAGCCTGTCAGTCGCTGGCTGTCCCTGCCCTTCCCACTGGGCCTTTACTTCCTAGCATAGACGTTCTCTGCCTTCTCCCCTCTTCTCCCTTTCCCTCCTCCTCCCCTCTTCTCCCTTTCCCTCCTCCCCCCCTCCTCCCTTTCCCCACAGCTTCCCCTGGGGAGGTTGTTTCACATTGCTCTAGGCCTGGTCAGGTTTACAAGTACTGACTAAATGTATTTAAAGGTGTCAGTGACTGAGTTCACAAATGGTTTACCTCCTCAGCCCTGGGGAACAGCTGCCCACCTCTGGAGGCCTTTTCCCTGTTTCTGTGATGCAAAAAGCTGTGTTGCAGGACCAGGTCACAGCTACCTAACAGTCACTGCCCACCAGGTGACAGGAAAGATCTGTTTGTTTTGTTTTCTTACCACCATCCCCATCCCCACACCTACTCCCCCTCCCCCCAGACAGGGTTTCTCTGTGCAGCCCTGGCTGTCTTAGAACTCATTTTGTAGACCAGGCTGGCTTTGAACTCACAGGGTGGATTCCACCTGCCTCTGCCTCCCAAGTGTTGGGGTTAAAGGTGCGTGCCACCACCACCTGGCTGTTTTGTTTTCTTAATCTGGGAAAGTGGCCTCAGTTACTATTGGGGGTGATGGTGGTTTTGGATGTCTGGGGACTTCCTGTGCCTTTAAGGACTCGTTGCTGTGCTTAATGTTCTCCAAAGGGTTTTGTGCAAGCAAATCGGCTACTCTGAGCTGCACAGGTTACATCTGAGTCTGGTCCTGGTTACATTTAAAAAGGCTCACAGGTCATGGGCATAAAGGATGGAGATGTCGAAGCCCCAGAGTGTGGCCTGCCTCAGTCTCTGAGTTTCCGAGGCCATGAAGCTTGGCTGTAGGGTTTTTGCTGTAATTCTGTCATTTGCCTTTGCTGACACAGGGCCCAGCTTGAACCCACATTGCCAGTCTGAGACAGGCATTCCGAATTGATTGACCAGGTGGCTGAAGCTATGACTGAGGTTCCCAGTGACAGGAAGGCCCCTGCCATGATCCCTGCAGGCTACCCTGTGTACCCGGGTCCCCCACATGTCCCCCTATGGAGGTTCCCTCAGTATACATCTGTCTGTAAACAGCGGATGCCAGAGATGCCCATCTGTCTAAGCTTTGCTGCAAGACTTGCATTTTCTAGGCCCCACTTGTCACCGTGGGCGTCCCAGCCAGGTGCCTTGTGACAGCTGTCGAACACTTCTGCAATGATGGCTAGTTCCTGTTTAGTGTTTAATGTTTGCATTTTAAAGCCCAGGTATTGAAGAATGTGACCCAGCCTTTAGAGGGCTGTCCTCAAAAATTCTTTGTGGCAATTAATTAGAGTGGAGGAGTCAGACAGTCCCAAGGTAGCCCCTCCACTTCCCCAGCCTGAGTTCATTCTTCTGTAAAAGAACTAAATATTCTTAGCAGGCATCATAGGGGTCACAAGAGACAACATGCTGAAATGGACAGCACGGCGCCTTCTGCGTAGCAAGTGAGCACTAGTCCTGCACTGTCCCCCTTCCCCAGTGGTGACACTACTTCAGAGGTGACACAGCAGAGTCCAGAGCTGGCTCATTTGAGTGGGGTTGTGGAGTACAGAGGAGCAGTGCACAGCACTGGGTGGCCTGAAGCCACAGCTCCCTACCTGCCTCGAAGGGCTGGCTCCTGGTGGGCCAAGGGCAGGCTGCAGCTGTGCCAGGCTCTAGAGGGTAGCCAGTGTGCTCTGCAGGATTGAGGGCAGCCAGTGTGCTCTGCAGGATTGAGGGCAGCCAGTGTGCTCTGCAGGGTTGGGGTAGCCAGTGTGCTCTACAGGGTTGGGGCAGCCAGTGTGCTCTGCAGGGTTGAGGGCAGCCAGTGTGCTCTGCAGGGTTGAGGGCAGCCAGTGTGCTCTGCAGGGTCAAGGCTTAGCCTTTCACGCACTCTGGTGTGTGGAGGGGTGAAGAACTGTCTGCCTTAGGCTGGGTGACTACCACTTTCCCCTGAGGCACTGCAGAGAGGTCCAGGTTAGAGTAGAAGGAGGCATTTCCTTGGTTTCACCACACACATTCTCAGAAGTGCCTGCTGGGCCCGGGGCAGTCAGTTGGCCACAGCTGTCCTCTGCATGGGAGCAGAGCCCTGCTGGGCCTCACCCTCTCTCTCTTGGACCCTCAGCTGGATCCTCAGGCAGTGTCCCAGGCCCAACCCTTGCCCTGGAGAAGGCACCACACCATTGCCCAAGCAGGCCCTAGGGTGTCTGATCCATGACCATCCCACACAGTTCTCTCTTTCTTCAAATCCCCTCAGGTGACACGTGCCTGAGGAACTCACTCCACAAACAGCAGTCTCTCCCTCTCCGGCCCATCATCCCCCTTGTTGCCCGGATCTCAGACCAGAATGCTTCTGGGGCCCCTCCAATGACAGTCCGGGAGAAAACGCGCCTAGAAAAGTTCCGGCAGCTACTTTCCAGCCACAACACCGACTTAGGTGAGTTCCCCAAAGCCCTGGGCAAGGTAGGCGCTATGGTGACTGGGGTCCTCAGAGGATGGGAGCTTCTACCCTCTGCCTTCTTTTACTTTCTAGCAGCCCTCAGTGTGGTGCACAGGTGTTTAGATAGAAGTCTGTTATCAGAGATTAGGGACCAGAGTCAATGTGGCTGTCACTGGGGTCCTCGTGCAGACCATGGGGGTTCCTATTCCAGCTCCGAGACCTCTGCTCCCTCCAGGGATTCTCACACAGGCCCACACTGGTAAGTACCAGTGCTTACTTACTGGGCTAAGGTTACCTGATGTGGACAATGGGAAACGAATCTTGACCGGGTTGGGTTGGAAGGATCACAGCAGGACTGGGGCTGTGACAAGTTTATTGCAAGCAATCAGAATTTCTATTCCTTTATCAGAAACAGGATGCAGTGGTGGTTGCCAGGATACAATGTTTGCAAGCTGTGTTGTGAGCTCTATAGGGTACACAAAATTCATGACTCAGACCAGTTGTCCTGTCAGACTCCTGTATGCTTCTCTGACATCTAGGAAACAGAGATCCACAGATGGCCTGAATGCTTCACTCACTGCCTGAGGGAGTGCCTCGGTCTCTCAGGAACTGAAGAGCACTCAATCTCTCAGGAGCCCCAGACTCTAACCTGAAAAACCTATGATGCCTCTCAAGGCAGCTAGGCCAGGCCACACAGCCACAGCTTCTCTGAGATAATGACTGTGCAGGTGCCCTTGGACTCCTGCAGCTCGGGACTGTGGGCTTGGAGCCTTTCCCTGCTTGTCTTAGCTGGTGACGTGGTAGTGATGATATTCAGTGGTAGGAGGCATCTGACCAAGGTTTGATTTGAACCTTTTCGGGAACACCTCATTCAGTGAGGCTGTTTTCTGTCTGTAGATGAATTGAGGAAGTGGAGCTGGCCAGGCGTTCCCAGGGAAGTTCGACCGGTCACCTGGAGACTGCTGTCGGTGAGTTCCACCCACCACGAGGAGAAGCGTGGGCCTCACACAGCCCTCTGCCTGCCAAGGTTGGTCTGGGCATGTTGATCTTATGCCATAGACTTCTCTAGTACCGCTGCCTGGTGCAGGGGTGAGGCTGTGTCAGAAGAGACGCATGCTTGAGCGTTTATTCCCACGCCTGCAGGTGAGAGTACTCCTCCAGCTATATATGGAAGCTAGGTGCTGACTCCTGTGTCCAAAGTGTCACTTTCTTAAAAGTGGGGAGGGATCTAGTTGAACTGGAGGACCCCAGAGCTGGCCTAGAGCAAGCATCGACACTCCTGAGTGTTCCAAGTCCATCTTCCACTCTGAAGGGTCAGTTCGCCGGCCTCTCAGGAGCCGGACTGGGCTTGCTTTCACCAGACCAGATACTGCTTGATTTCCAGCCTCAGAAACCTGCCCCATCATTTAGTAAAGGTGTCCAAAGGCCTGTTTGCTATTGCATACCCCAGATCCAACAAGCCCCTATCCAGTTCTCCAGGCACTCACGATGGAATGCACTACCTTTGAGAGGGAGGGGCTCTTGTCACTGTCCCCTACCCCCAGTGCCTCAGCCACTCCTAGTAAGTTCAGATGCTGCTCAGAATGAATTTGGCAAGCAGAAGGGGACCAGGATTCTTAGGAGTAAGAATGAGATCCAGGCTGGGAGTGAGAACAGAAGCCAGGCTGCCAGTTCCGTCCCAACCTTTTGACTCTGTTCAGCTTGCTGAGCTATGGTTCCCAGTGTTACACTGGAAAAGAATGTGTAATCCGTACCAAGACGCGTCACAGAAGTAGACAGATTCTGTAATTCCCTTGGAGACTGTGACTGGGGTCCAGCTGCCTCCCGCTGACCTACATTTACTGCTCAGCGGTGCCAACTCTGGGAGCCCCCAGCGTGAAGTGTGACCAAAACAATAACCATGTTTGGGAAGCTAGCCTCCCGTCATCTGCCCACCCAGGGTCCACTAACCAGAAGAGGGCGAGCACCAGGTGGCCTGAACTGGAAGGGACCGGTCTCGTCCTCTCAGCAGTCCTTTTTCTGTTCCTTGGTGGTTTCCAGCCACCCTCTGACTGACGGGGTTGTCTTTAGGGCTATCTCCCAGCAAACACTGAGCGGCGGAAGTTGACCCTGCAGCGGAAGCGGGAGGAGTACTTCGGCTTCATTGAGCAGTATTACGACTCTCGGAATGAGGAGCATCACCAAGACACCTACAGACAGGTATGCCGTCTGTGGGCCGCTGGCGTCTGTGCCCCTGGGGCCTGCTGTGCAGTTAGATGTCCTCTGTGTCTGGGACTCCCTTCCGGCTTCCCATTCAGCAGCTCTGATTCCGGATTTTAAAATAGAACTTACCGTGCCTGTGTGCTCGTGCGTGTATTTAAAATTTATTTTTGTTTTTATCTATGTGTATGTGTGTGCATGTGTGTGGATATGCACACCTGAGTTCAGGTGCCATGGAAGCCAGAAGAGGGTGTTGGATCCTTGGAGCTGGAGTTAGAAACTGTTGTAAGTTGCCTGACACGGGTCTGAAAACCAGACTTGGGTCTTCAGGAAGAGCAGCAAGAGCTCTTAACTGCTGAGCCACTCCTGATTTTTTTTTTTTTTTTTTTTTTTTTTTTTTTTTTCTGAGACAGGGCCTCACTCTGTAGCTCAGGCTGACTTTGAACCTGTCTCAGCTTCCTGGTTATTGGGGTTATGGGTACGTGCTACTTATATCTTTAGATAGATGTGTTTTTTAGCACTGGTCAGTGGTAGTGCTTTCTTATCTTTCATGTGTGTACAAATCACCACACACATACACACACACACACACACACACACACACACACACACACACAGACACACACACCTTGGATTACCAGTAGATGTAGGACTTGAGATGAGGCCTGTACTTCTAACATGCTCCATGATAACAAAGGTGCTGTTGACCTCAGGCCATCCCATGAGGACACACAGTAGAGACAGAAAGCTCAGAAGTGGTCAGTCTGCTCTGGACTGTGGCATCAGTGTGGCCCTGTGGCTGCTGCCAAAGTGTCTGCCAGCAGCATCCTCACAGGAGGAAGAGGTGGCAGGGCTGGAGGTGGCCAGCAGACAGCTGCTGTGACTGTCCCCAGAAACAAAGTGGCCTCTTTTGATGTGGATACTGTCTTTAGGACGAGCCTGAGCATTGGATGGCCTCAGAGCCACCTGTCAGGTGGCAGAAGTAAGAGACTCAACTCTCACTGAAGGCGCTGCCCTGGCTTTTCCTCACTCCCTGACCCCATGAGCAGTCCTGTCCCATCCTGTCCTGTCCTGTTCCAGCATGTTTTTAGCAACAGTTGGGGCTCTTTTTATTTTTAGCAGTAGTTGTGGGTTTTGTTTGCTGTTTAGACAGGGTCTTGCTATGTATCACTGGTTTGTCTCTAACTCACTACATGGACCAGGCTGGCTTCAAACTCCTGCCTCTATATCGCAAGTACTGGGATTATAGGAATGCTGTAATTACTATTCCACCCACACCCAGCTGGTTTCTGAGACAGGGTTTCACTAGGTTGTCTAGGCTGGACTTGAACTTACATCATCATCCAAGCTGGCCTCTGACTCAGCCTCAGCCTTCTGAGTGCTGGGAATACAGGCATGCCCCACCACAGCAGACTTTTATGAACTGTGGATAACTAAGATCCTGAAAGAGGGGTACATACTTGGTCATGTCTGGTAAACAGGTACCATCCCAGATTTAATCCAGAGAACCAGAGGAGGGCTGTGGGCTGCTTTAGGTGAGAAGCCTATTCTCTTTGATTAAGTGGTTTATTTGGGGGCGTTTCCTGTCTGTACTGTGGCTTACAGGGGGGCATACTCCTCTTGGTGGCTCTGTGCTCTGAGCTCCCCTTGCTTCTGATGCCTTAGACACTCCAGCCTTAGGTCTAGGCTGTGGCTTTTGTTTTTCAGATTCACATTGACATTCCAAGGACGAATCCTCTCATTCCATTGTTCCAGCAGCCCCTTGTCCAGGAGGTGAGTGGATCCCTACTGTCTGGTCCTTCTCCTGCCTGGGCCCAGTGGCTGCTTGCTGCCTCATGTCCACGACCTCACACATCCTCACCTGCCCTTCAGCCTGGCTACCAAGTAGTGCTTCACCCTGAAGCTGGAGGCAGTCAGCATCCCACTTAAAACCCTGTTCCTAGGTTTGCCTTGCTCTTTAAAGCCGGATGATGATTCTTTTTTTTAAATTGTAACGAAATATATGTAGCATCAGTTTGCCATCCTCTTCCTTTTTTTTGTGTACAGTAGGTAATGAATAATGCCTAACTCAGGGTATTGCTTATGTTTCCAGGTATTTTCCAATGTTCCCAAGTGAGTTTAGTACCCTTTAAATGGTCGTCCCCTTCCTCTGCCACCATCATTCTGTTTCCTGACTATGGATGTAACTACCCGGGACACCTCACATAAGTAGAATTATACAATATTTCGCATTTTGTGATCTGCTGAGTTCAGTGTCAGAAGTGCCTTCATTAAAATTTTTATTGCCTTTATTTGTTTATATTGTGGAGGGCATGCCATGGTATGTGTGTGGAGGCAGGGGACCACTGGCAAAGGTTGGTTTTCTTCTTCCACTGTGTGGGTTCTGGTCATCAGCCTCATCATCAGGCGCACCTTTGCCCACTGAGCTACCCCTCCACCCACCCCCTGACTTTTTAAATATTCCATCACATGAATGTAACATGTTGTGGACACGTGGGTTGCTTATCCCTTTTGGCTGTGGTGATTAATGAGCATTGGTATGCAAATACGTTGTAGACCCTGTTTTGAGTTCCTTTGGAACTAAATCCAGAGGTGACATTGGTAGTGATGTTTCAAGACCTCAAGTTAATGGAGCACATGGAAAGTTCCAGTGGGACCTTGAACTTGCCTTGAGCAGGGATGCTCACCCCGTGAGAGCAGCAGCTGCAATTGCAGTTGTGCTGCAGTCAGGACATGGAGTGTCAGGGCTTTGAAGTGAGCTTTCTGTTCTCTTCATAATGAGAGGGACAGTGGGAGAAGAATCCGTGGCTTTGGATGGTATCCATAGTTCCATCCTGCTGGGATCTATCGTAGCTTTCAACACCAAAGGGAAGATTGCGGGAGTGTCGTTATCTCACCACTGAGATGCAGGACAGGGGAAGTGAAAGGCATTCCTTTCCTCCACTCCCTGCCTTCTCCTCCTTCCACCTCAAGATGTTCAGATCCTTACCTTTCCTGTATGCCAGCTCTCATTTTAGAGATGTGAATAGCAGCTCAACAGGCATCTCCTGCTAGTGGAACCTGGGTACAAAGATGGAAAGTCACACTCTTCCCTTCAGTCGCCCTTGTGTGCAGGGATGTTGTCATTTTAAGCAATGGAGACACAGAGAGAGCTAACCCCAGCCCTGATGCTGAAAGGCTTGCAGACCTGACAGATGCTTGAGTTCAACTTGCCCCACGAGTGGAGGAGCTAGGTGTGGGGAACCCTGCAGGTCCATCCTCTTCTCCTGATAGGCAGTTACTGCAGACTCCTCCTGCAGTGCAGAGCCTGTGCTCTCCCAGGCAGCCGGGCTTCCTTCTTCACTTTGCATCCGTCTGGCACCTTCTGAGAATGATGTGTGTGCGTCTACATTACTCGTTCTCCTGAAGAGCACTGCCCTCCTGATGTGAGCAGCCAGCTTCTGTGCAGTTGACCATGAAAAGCCAGTCACTGAGGTTGAGACTTGGGAGTAGCAAGTGCCCTTTTAAGTCTTTCCAAAAGGCCGACCTGGACACAGTTGTTTGGCTTTTGTGACACTGGGGATCAAACCCAGGGCCTCATGTGCTAGGCAAGTGCTCTACGCCAGGCACTAGATAGACACAGGTGACAGATGCAAGAAAAGAGTAGGCCTGGGAACCCCTGCCGTTTCCTAGGACATAGTGGGTCTAGCCTGGGCTACATTTTTTGGGGGTGGGTTCTTTAGCAATGGATGACAGAGAGCAAGAGGACTCCCTTCAGAGGGGACAGAAAGCAAGAGGACTCCCTTCAGAGGGGACAGAAAGCAAGAGGACTCCCTTCAGAGAGGTCAGAGAGCAAGAGGACTCCCTTCAGAGAGGACAGAGGGCAAGAGGACTCCCTTCAGAGAGGTCAGAGGGCAAGAGGACTCCCTTCAGAGAGGTCAGAGGGCAAGAGGACTCCCTTCAGAGAGGTCAGAGAGCAAGAGGACTCCCTTCAGAGAGGACAGAGAACAAGAGGACTCCCTTTCCTTCAGAGAGCAAGAGGACTCCCTTTCCTTCAGAGAGGTCAGAGAGCAAGAGGACTCCTTCAGAGGGTCACTAAAACAAGGGCACCATGCAGAGGACACATGGGCAGCTCTGTTGGAAGCAGAAGCCAGCTTACTTCATGGGGTGCTTGGTTCCGGCTGTTAGCACAGGTGCTTCCCAGCTTTCCCTACCAGATTCTCTGGGAGGGGCTATCAGACAGCCTTCAGTGTGTCCCTAGGTTCCTCACATTGTCCCTACCCTAGGTGAGCATCTCCAAAAGCTGACATTTCCCTTCCCTCATTCTTCTTGGGAGTCCCTGTCCGCAGGGCTGTCTGGGGTGGGGTGTGCTATGGATGCCATCTGATCCTTT